>NC_057810.1:57579468-57580219 GCF_018294505.1 Triticum aestivum | reverse complement strand
AACATATTTTAAAAAAAAATAAATACTCCTAAATGCATACTTTTAGAAAAGAATCTTAACATTTTTTTAAAAATCGGAAAACAAAAAAGATAAATAGATTCTTTTTTTTCTTTGGGGGGTGGGGGGTGGGGGGTGCAACCAAAATTGTACTCCCTCCGCTCCTAAATATAAGTCTTTTTAGACATTCCACTATAGAGACTACATTCGAATGTATATAGACGCCTTTTGGAGAATAGGTTCACTCATTTTACTCCGTATGTAATCTATAGTAAAATCTCTTAAAAGACTACAAGTCTTTCTAGAAATTTCACTATGAACTACATATGGATACATATGGACATAGTTTAAAGTGTAGATTCACTCATTTTGCTCCGTATGTAGTCCCTTATTGGAATCTCTAAAAAGACTTATATTTGAAAACAGAGGAACTAGCTGGTTAACTAGCTAAATGGCCTGGCCCATGTCAGATAAGCTCGGTGGTTACTAGTGCGATTTTTCCGGCAATTTGCCGCACTAAACGGTAAATAGGGAATCGCATCTGCGAAGGCGTTTCTTATTTTATTTTATTTTGAGAAATCTGTGAAGGCATTTCTTAATTTATGTTTATGGGACAAAGTGATATTCAATCACAAAGGGACAATGATATGTGCCAGGCCCAATAGAGAGAGGCACGAGCCTACAATTTCGTGGTTGTTCGGTAGAGTTTTTTTTCCTCAAAAAAAAGTAGAGTTTTTTTAGGGTCGGTAGAGTT
>NC_057810.1:57570583-57579361 GCF_018294505.1 Triticum aestivum | reverse complement strand
GTAGAGTTTTTTTTTCCTCAAAAAAAAGGTAGAGTATTTTTAGGGTTGGTAGAGTTTTTTTTTCCTCAGAAAAAAAGGTAGAGTTTTTTTAGGGTCGGTAGAGTTTTATTTTTCCTCAAAAAAGGTAGAGTTTTTTAGGGTCGGTAGAGTTTATTTTTGGGCGGTAATCCTCGATTATGTTCAAGTTTACTCATATATTTTTCTATTTTAGATTTTTCCATTTGTTTTTTCTTGTTTTTCATATATTTTTTAACTCTTAATGATATAAAAAAATGTTCCACAAACTAAAAACCGTTCTGTATGTTTTTACGGAGGATCAAGCTCACTAAATTTTACAACATTTCTTTAAATGCATAAATATTTTTGGGGTGTATACAGGTTCAGGCCCTCTATGATTGAGGTAAGAGCCTACTTTCTATTTGTTGTTGTTGTTGCTCTCTTCTGTGTAGAAAGATTATAGAATGTTCGAACCCCCAATCAAGTGCTCTAGGATGGCTTATATAGAGTGCGTCAACGCTCGTCATAAATACCAAGTATAACGGCGTAATGAACACATGTTGTTTAGTGTCTATACATAGTAGTAATGGACGTACTAAACATCTAGGGCGTGTTTGGTTGTCATATGAGATTAAGCCTGCATAGCATACACTTACACACGATCACAGCAACCACACGAACACCACAACACTGCAATGACGACGAACTGCACGATGATGATGAAGTTACTCATCTCAAAGTGTGGCGCCGCCTTGCCAACTTCAACCTGTTGGAAGACTACCGTTGCTGGCTCAACCAGAGGACCGAGTCCCAGTAGTGCATGCACCGGGCGTGCCCTCTTTTCCTGCTGCACGATGTGCATGCCCTCCTATATAGGTGGATTGTTACCAGCCTCTGTACCTGTATATGAACCCCTTCGTGGGCATCAATGAGAATTATCAGTGTATTCATTCTCCATCTTGGTAATCAGAGCTCTCCTTCATGTCCCTGTCTCTCATGGATACCGGCGACGCCTCAGGCGGCCTTTCGAGCGGCAACCTGACGGGCACCACGCCTCCCGCTCCTGCTCCTGTCCTCCACTCCTCTAGCCTCTCCACCCCCGTCCTCACCGCTCCGCCCGCAACCGCCCCTAGTACCATGAGCCTGGTGCCTCTGCCATCGCCTCCCACCCTCCCTGACATAGCGTCGTCCTCTGCCGCCACCACCCCCTCCATCCACACCCTCAAAAACATCCACAACCTCATCCCTTTCAAGCTGGACGTCCAAACCGGCAGCTACTCAAAGTGGCGTGAACTCTGGCGCTGCGTCCTCATCATGTACTCCGTCGAGAGCCATGTCGACCACTACTCCGACCCACTGCGCCAGACTCCGGCGTGGCGTCACACCGGTCTGACGCCTCTCCTCCTGCTCTATTCCACCATCGCCGATGGCCTGTACGAGGTCATCCGTGGTGCCGGCAACACCGCACATCGCGTCTGGAGCTAGCTCCACGAGTTCTTCCTCACCAACCAACTTGCCCAGGCCGTGCACCTCGGCGCGGAATTACGCGCCCTCACCCAGGGGGATCTCCGCATCGCCGAATACTGCGGGCGCCTCAAAGCGCTTGCGGACGCCCTGGCTGACGTCGCCGAGCCCGTCACTGACCGTACCCTGACACTGCAGCTTCTCCGCGGGCTCTCGCGCCGGTACCAGGTTATTGCCACTATCCTCCCGATGTAGACTCCTTTCCCGTCCTTCAATCAGGCCCGCTCCCGTCTTCTTCTGGAGGAAATCACCCAAGATGCCCGCGATCGCTCTGACAGATCCACCACTCTCGCCATCGGGCATGGCGGCCATGGCGGCGGCCACGGAGGTGGTGGCGGCGGGCCTGGCGGCGGAGGCTCTGGCGGCTCCGGCGGCCCTCCTCACTCCTCTGGTGACCGCGGCAAGGCCCCCATGGAGCGCGGTAACAGCAGCACCGGTGACCGCGGCCGTGGGTACAACGGCGGGCGTGGGCATGGCCGCGGGCGCAGGCGCGACTACAACGGCGGGCGCGGCCCGCCTGCTCCCCTTTCCGGCGGCTCCACTCCATGGATGGGCTACTTCGCGCCATGGGGGACGCCCTTCCCGCCGCCGCGTGCCCCCTGGGTTCCCCCCAATGCAGCCGGGGTCCTTGGGCCTCTCCCCGGCGCTACCCAGCACGCCTACCCCGCGATGTACGCTGGGCCCAGCGCACCATCCCCGCCCTCCTGGGATCCGACGGCGCTCTACTCCGCCATGCATCAGTTGTCTCTCCAGCAGACCGGCAACGGCAACTGGATCTTTGACTCTGGTGCCTCCTCGCACGTCACTGTTAATGCAGGTAACCTCGCCACGTCTCGTCCTTTCTCCAAACAGCATGCTCCCATCATCGTTGTCGACGGCACTCGCCTGCCTGTAGTTGCTACTGGCACCGCCTCCATCCCCACCTCCTCTCGCCCTTTGCTGCTTCATAACGTCCTTGTCGCACCTGATATTGTCCAAAACCCGCTTTCTGTACGTCAACTATCCACTGATAACAATGTATTTGTTGAGTTTGACCCCGTCGGCTTTTCAGTGAAGGACCTAGCTGTTGGAAATATGCAGGGGATGGAAAAGACCATTCCTGAGGTATATTCAGTGCTGAAATCAGCGGAGGTAGAGATCAAGAAAGAACATAAAGTGTTGATGGTGAATAAAACCACTAGTTTCAAGAAAGGCAAGGGTAAGAAGAACTTCAAGAAGGACGGCAAGGGAGTTGCCGCACCCGGTAAACCAGTTGCCGGGAAGAAGCCAAAGAATGGACCCAAACCTGAGACTGAGTGCTTTTATTGCAAGGGAAAGGGACACTGGAAGCGGAACTGCCCCAAATACTTAGCGGACAAGAAGGCCGGCAACACTAAAGGTATATGTGATATACATGTAATTGATGTGTACCTTACCAGTACTCGTAGTAGCTCCTGGGTATTTGATACCGGTGCGGTTGCTCATATTTGTAACTCAAAGCAGGAGCTGCGGAATAAGCGGAGACTGGCGAAGGACGAGGTGATGATGCGCGTCGGGAATGGTTCCAAGGTCGATGTGATCGCCGTCGGCACACTACCTCTACATTTACCTACGGGATTAGTTTTAAACCTCAATAATTGTTATTTAGTGCCATCTTTGAGCATGAACATTGTATCTCGATCTCGTTTAATACGAGATGGCTACTCATTTAAATCTGAGAATAATGGTAGTTCTATTTATATGAGAGATATGTTTTATGGTCATGCCCCGCTGGTCAATGGTTTATTCTTGATGAATCTCGAACGTGATGTTACACATATTCATAGTGTGAATACCAAAAGATGTAAGGTTTATAACGATAGTCCCACATACTTGTGGCACTGCCGCCTTGGTCACATTGGTGTCAAGCGCATGAAGAAGCTCCATGCTGATGGACTTTTAGAGTCTCTCAATTATGAATCATTTGACACATGCGAACCATGCCTCATGGGCAAAATGACCAAGACTCCGTTCTCCGGAACAATGGAGCGAGCAACCAACTTATTGGAAATCATACATACTGATGTGTGCGGTCCAATGAGCTTGAGGCTCGCGGAGGCTATCGTTATGTTCTCACTCTCACTGATGACTTAAGTAGATATGGGTATGTCTACTTGATGAAACACAAGTCTAAGACCTTTGAAAAGTTCAAGGAATTTCAGAATGAGGTAGAGAATCAACATGACCGAAAAATAAAGTTCTTACGATCAGATCATGGAGGAGAATATTTAAGTCACGAATTTGGTATGCACTTAAGGAAATGTGGAATTGTTTCACAACTCACGCCGCCTGGAACACCTCAGCGTAACAGTGTATCCGAACGTCGTAATCGCACTCTATTGGATATGGTGCGATCTATGATGTCACTCACCGATTTACCGCTATCATTTTGGGGATACGCTCTAGAGATAGCTACATTAACTTTAAATAGGGCACCGTCTAAATCCGTTGAGACGACACCGTATGAATTATGGTTTGGGAAGAAACCTAAGCTGTCGTTTCTAAAAGTGTGGGGATGCGATGCTTATGTCAAGAAACTTCAACCTGAAAAGCTCGAACCCAAGTCGGAAAAATGCGTCTTCATAGGATACCCTAAGGAAACCATTGGGTATACCTTCTACCTTAGATCCGAAGGCAAGATCTTTGTTGCCAAGAACGGGTCCTTTTTGGAGAAAGAGTTTCTCTCGAAAGAAGTAAGTGGGAGGAAAGTAGAACTCGATGAAGTACTACCTCTTGAACCGGAAAGTAGTGCAGCTCAGGAAAATGTTCCTGTGGTGCCTACACCGACTGGAGAGGAAATTAATGATGATGATCAAGGTACTTCGGATCAAGTTGCTACTGAACTTCGTAGGTCCACAAGGACACGTTCCACACCAGAGTGGTATGGCAACCCTGTCCTGGAAATCATGTTGTTAGACAACGGTGAACCTTCGAACTATGAAGAAGCGATGGCGGGCCCAGATTCCAACAAATGGCTTGAAGCCATGCAATCCGAGATAGGATCCGTGTATGAAAACAAAGTATGGACTTTGACAGACTTGCCCGATGATCGACGAGTGATAGAAAATAAATGGATCTTTAAGAAGAAGACGGAAGCGGATGGTAATGTTACCATCTATAAAGCTTGACTTGTCGCTAAGGGTTATCGGCAAATTCAAGGGGTTGACTACGATGAGACTTTCTCTCCCGTAGCAAAGCTGAAGTCCATCTGAATCATGTTAGCAATTGCCGCATACTATGATTATGAGATATGGCAAATGGACATAAAAACGGCATTCCTTAACGACTATCTTAAGGAAGAACTGTATATGATGCAGCCAGAAGGTTTTGTCGATCTTGAGAATGCTAACAAGGTGCAAGCATCTTGGAGTTGGAACATTCTCTTTGATGAGATGATCAAAGCGTTTGGGTTTATGCAGACTTATGGAGAAGCCTGCGTTTACAAGAAAGTGAGTGGGAGCTCTGTAGCATTTCTCATATTATATGTGGATGACATACTTTTGATGGGAAATGATATATAACTTTTGGACAGCATTAAGGCCTACTTGAATAAGTGTTTTTCAATGAAGGACCTTGGAGAAGCTGCTTACATATTAGGCATCAAGATCTATAGGGATAGATCAAGACACCTCATAGGTCTGTCACAAAGCACATACCTTGATAAGATATTGAAGAAGTTCAATATGGATCAGTCGAAGAAGGGGTTCATGCCTGTGTTGCAAGGTGTGAAATTGAGCTGTCCGACCACGGCAGAAGATAGAGAAAAGATGAGTGTCGTCCCCTATGCCTCAGCCATAGGGTCTATCATGTATGCCATGCTGTGTACCAGACCTGATGTAAACCTTGCCGTAAGTTTGGTAGGTAGGTACCAAAGTAATCCCGGCATGGAACACTGGACAGCAGTCAAGAATATCCTGAAGTACCTGAAAAGGACTAAGGATATGTTTCTCGTTTATGGAGGTGACGAAGGGCTCGTCGTAAAGGGTTACGCCGACGCTAGCTTCGACACAGATCTGGATGACTCTAAGTCACAAACCGGATACGTGTATATTTTGAATGGAGGGGCAGTAAGCTGGTGCAGTTGCAAGCAGAGCGCCGTGGCGGGATCTACATGTGAAGTGGAGTACATGGCAGCCTCGGAGGCAGCGCATGAACCAATCTGGATGAAGGAGTTCATCACCGACTTAGGAGTCATACCCAATGCGTCGGGGCCAATCACCCTCTTCTGTGACAACACTGGAGCTATTGCCCTTGCCAAGGAGCCCAGGTTTCACAAGAAGACCAGGCACATCAAGCGTCGCTTCAACTCCATTCGTGAAAATGTTCAAGATGGAGACATAGATATTTGCAAAGTGCATACAGATCTGAATGTCGCAGATCCGTTGACTAAACCTCTTCCGCGAGCAAAACATGATCAACACCAGAACTCTATGGGTGTTTGATTCATCACAATGTAACTAGATTATTGACTCTAGTGCAAGTGGGAGACTGTTGGAAATATGCCCTAGAGGCAATAATAAAATGATTATTATTATATTTCCTTGTTCATGATAAATTGTCTATTATTCATGCTATAATTGTGTTATCCGGAAATCGTAATACATGTGTGAATACATAGACCACAACATGTCCCTAGTGAGCCTCTAGTTGACTAGCTCGTTGATCAACTGATAGTCATGGTTTCCTGACTATGGACATTGGATGTCATTGATAACGGGATCACATCATTAGGAGAATGATGTGATGGACAAGACCCAATCCTAAGCATAGCACAAGATCGTGTAGTTCGTTTGCTAAAGCTTTTCCAATGTCAAGTATCATTTCCTTAGACCATGAGATCGTGTAACTCCTGGATACCGTAGGAGTGCTTTGGGTGTACCAAACGTCACAACGTAACTGGGTGACTATAAAGGTATACTACAGGTATCCCCAAAAGTATCTGTTGGGTTGACATGGATCGAGACTGGGATTTGTCACTCCGTATGACGGAGAGGTATCTCTGGGCCCACTCGGTAATGCATCATCATAATGAGCTCAATGTGACCAAGTGTTTGGTCACGGGATCATGCATTACGGTACGAGTAAAGTGACTTGCCGGTAACGAGATTGAACGAGGTATTGGGATACCGACGATTGAATCTCGGGCAAGTAACGTACCGATTGACAAAGGGAATTGTATACGGGATTACTTGAATCCTCGACATCGTGGTTCATCCAATGAGATTATCGAGGAGCATGTGGGAGCCAACATGGGTATCCAGATCCCGCTGTTGGTTATTGATCGGAGAGTCGTCTCGGTCATGTCTGCATGAGATCCCGGACGTCACGAGGAGTTTCGGAATGGTCCGGAGGTAAAGAATTGTATATAGGAAGTCCAGTTTCGGCCATCGGAAAAGTTTCGGGGGTCACCGGTATTGTACCGGGACCACCGAAAGGGTCCGGGGGGGTCCACCGGGTAGGGCCACCTATCCCGGAGGGCCACGTGGGCTGAAAGGGGAAGGGAACCAGCCCCTGGTGGACTGGTACGCCCCCCTTGGGCCTCCCCTGCGCCTAGGGTTGGAAACCCTAGGGGTGGGGGCGCCCCACTTGACTTGGGGGGCAAGTCCCCCCCCCCCCTAGGCCACCGCTGCCCCTTGGAGATGGGATCTCCAGGGCCGGCGCACCCCCTAGGCCCCCTATATAAAGAGGGGGAGGGAGGGCAGCCGCACCCTAGTCCATGGCGCCTCCCTCTCCCCCCGTACCACCTCTCCCTCTCGTTGAGCTTGGCGAAGCCCTGCCGAGATCACCGCTGCTTCCACCACCACGCCATCGTGCTGCTGGATCTTCATCAACCTCTCCTTCCCCCTTGCTGGATCAAGAAGGAGGAGACGTCTTCCCCAATCGTACGTGTGTTGAACGCGGAGGTGCTGTCCGTTCAGCACTAGGATCATCTGTGATTTGGATCACGATGAGTACGACTCCCTCAACCCCGTTCTCTTGAACACTTCCGCTCGCGATCTACAAGGGTATGTAGATGCACTCCTCTCTCTCGTTGCTAGATGAACTCCATAGATTGATCTTGGTGAAGCGTAGAAATTTTTTATTTTCTGCAACGTTCCCCAACACTAGCAACCCGGACCCCACTCATGAGGCGCAATAGTTCCGGCCCCCTCTACAGAAGCGGCGCACCCAGCTCCTCGGCGTTCTACACCAACTCCGGCGACCTATGGCATCGCCGTTTGGGGCACCCCGGCAGTGCCTCTCTTTCCCGATTATCACCACTTTTTCTTCCCGATTGTAATAAACTCCCTGCCGCCTCTGGATCGTGTGAGGCGTGCCAATTAGGGAAGCAGCCGCGACTGCCTTTTTCTTCTTCTCATTCTGTCACTAGTTTCCCTTTTCAGCTTGTACACTGTGATCTTTGGACGTCTCCCGTCCCTAGTTGCTCTGGCTACAAATATTACTTAATAATAATGGATGATTTTTCCCACTATGGACCTTGCCACTCCATGCCAAATCTGACGCTACTGACGTTCTCAAACATTTCTTTCGATTCGTGCTCACGCAATTCCACGTCTACATCCACAGTGTCCAGTGCGACAACGGCGTCAAGTTTCTTAACATCTCCCTTCGCTCCTATCTCGGTGATCATGGCAGTGCCCTCCGGCTCTCCTGCCCGCACACATCTCCACAGAACGGGAAAGCCGAGCGCGCCATACGCTCCACAAATGACATCCTCCGCACGCTCCTTGTCCAAGCCAGCATGCCACCCAAGTTTTGGGTGGAAGCCCTTCACACTGGCACGTACCTCCTCAACGTCTGCCCCTCCCGAGCCATCAACCACAACACTCCACACTTCATGCTTTATGGCGCTCACCCCAACTACGACCACCTCCGCACCTTTGGATTTTTGTGCTATCCCAACCTATATGCGACCACTCCACATAAACTTTCAGCCCGCTCCACCCCCTGCATTCTCCTCGGCCTACCCCTCGAGCACAAAGGCTATAGGTGCCTCAACTTATCCACACGCGAAGTCATTACCTCCCGGCACATGATTTTCAACGAGCGCAATTTTCCCTTTGCCACAGAAAATCCCACTGCCACAACCCCCGCATCTACATCAGGATCCCCCCACCTACCTGGTCCGATCCACCAGGATCCTCCTCGGGATCACACGCCCCAGTCACCCCACCCCCCGCCACCAATCGCGTTGCTCCCAACCACCCAGACCGAATCCCCTGCGCCCCCATCGCTGCG
>NC_057810.1:57559311-57570199 GCF_018294505.1 Triticum aestivum | reverse complement strand
ACCCTGGACCCCACCCCTCAGCTGCAAACTCGCCGGCCTCACCACCCGCGCCATGCAGCCAATCACCTACACGCTCGCCATGCAGCCACTCCGCGGCGTCCTCGCCATGCATGTCGCCCCGCGCCCTCGCTCCACATCTGGCTGCCTCACCACCAACCTCCCCGCCTCCCCACCTACCCACCCTCTCCCACAACGCGCGGTGCCCGTCATACCACCAAAAGACAACCACAGCATGCGCACGAGAGCCAAGGCCGGCTTCCTCCAACCAAAATCTCTCTTCACACTCGCAGCCACCACCGATCCCATCTCCCCTCTCCCTTCCTCCTACAAACACGCTCTCAAGGACCCAAACTGGTACAATGCGATGCTTTAGGAGTATACTACTTTGTTACAAAACGAAACTTGGTCGTTGGTTTCTCCCCTGCATGTGCTAACGTGGTGACGGGCAAATGGATCTTCCACCACAAGCTGAACCCCGACGGCTCCCTCGCTCGGTACAAGGCATGGTGGGTCTTGCGCGGCTTCACTCAACAACACGGCATCGACTTCGAGGAGACCTTCAGCCCCGTCGTCAAGCCGGCGACCATCCGCGTCGTCCTCAGCCTCGCCGTCTCTGCCGGCTGGGCCATCCACCAGCTGGATGTGAAGAACGCATTTCTTCACGTCCACCTCGACGCCATCGTCTACAACCAGCAGCCATCCGGCTTCGTCGACACCGGACAACCATCTCACGTGTGCCGCCTGCACTTCTCGCTCTACGGGCTCAAGCAGGCCCCTCGGGCTTGGTTTCCGCGCTTCACCACCTACCTCGAGCGCCTCGGCTTCGTTGCCTCCAAGAGTGACACCTCCCTCTTCATTCTTCACCGCAACGACGCCACCGCTTATATCCTCTTATACGTCGATGACATTATCCTCACTGCCAGCTCCGCCTCCCTGCTCCGCCAGGTCATCTCGCAGCTCCACACCGAGTTTTCTATGACTGACCTCGGTGAGCTCCACCACTTCCTGTGGATAAATGTCACAGGCAGCTCCCATGGCTTGTTCCTCTCGCAACACCAATACGCCCTCGAGATACTTGAACGCGCCCGCATGAGCAATTGCAAGCCCATCGCCACCCCTATCGACACTCATGCCAAACTATCCGCCACCGATGGTGCTCCTGTCTCTGACCCGTCCCTCTACCGCAGCTTGGCCGGCGCTCTCCAATATCTCACTCTCACCCGACCCGACATCACTTATGCCGTCCAACAGGTCTACCTCTTCATGCATGATCCCCGGGAGCCACACTTCACCGTCCTCAAACGCATCTTGCGCTACATCCGTGGCACACCGCAGCTCGGTCTTCACCTCCGGCGCTCCTCCGACCACCGCCTCATCGCCTACTCTCACGCCGACTGGGCGGGTTGTCCTGACACCCGCAAGTCCACGTCGGGCTACTGCATCTTCATCGGTGACAACCTCGTTTCTTGGTCCTCCAAGAGGCAACAGACCGTCTCTCGGTCCAGCGCGGAGGCGGAATACAGGGCCGTGGCCAATGTCGTGGCCGAGTCGTGTTGGCTGCGCCAACTTCTGCACGAGCTTCGGCGTCCTCCGGATCGAGCGACGATCGTCTACTGCGACAACGTGAGCGCCATGTACCTCTCCACCAATCCCGTACAACATCAGCGCACGAAGCACATCGAGATCGACCTTCACTTCGTGCGTGAGCGGGTTGCTTTTGGCGATGTCCGAGTACTTCACGTCCCGTCCGCGCCGCAGTTCGCTGATATCTTCACAAAGGGGCTGCCATCGACCGTCTTCCTCAACTTCCGGTCCAGCCTCAACGTGCTCGACGACCCCGTTGCGGCTACGGGGGGCTGTTGGAAGACTACCGTTGCTGGCTCAACCAGAGGACCGAGTCCCACGTAGTGCATGCACCGGGCGTGCCCTCTTTTCCTGCTCCACGATGTGCATGCCCTCCTGTATAGCTGGATTGTTACCAGCCTCTGTACCTGTATATTAACCCCTTCGTGGGCATCAATGAGAATTATCAGTGTATTCATTCTCCATCTCAACCTTGCATGCCTGCTTTCACACAAACTTGAGGTAAGCATCTTCCGCCGCCTGTCTAGTCTTATACTCTCTGCGGCTGCTGTTATAATTTAAAGTGTGCATTTTTAGTATGTAAGGTACTGAAGGCATGTGATGAATACCAATTGCAAATGCTAGCTGATTGCATCGTTCTTATTTCTGGAATTTCTTTCTCCAATATTTTATATAAATGTTGGTTGTGCAGATCTGACACGGGAAATGAGGGGAATAATTTAGGGTGATATTGGTGAGGAAGAACGATTGATTTCTGTTATCTCTCGCTTCAGAACAGTACATGGTCGTACTTATTGTTGCATGGTTAACAATGCAAAGCACGAGTGGAGTTATATGTATAGTGAAAATGCGAGACAATAGATCGAATCTGAAGTTTTTCATCTCTGGTCCATAGAGACAATTGTTATAATTTTCAGGGTTAAAACAGGAGCTGTATTTTATCATCAACTGCCAGCACCTTGCCTTCATCATGTATTAAGTTTACTAGTGGCTTTTTTTTTTAGTCTGCCGCATGCTACTTTGGTCGCTGCTAGCTCTTGATGAGACTGATACTTTCGTTCCTTGATGGCAATTCTTCGATGCATTACAAAAGGAAAACTATTTTCAGCTTAGTAGGTGTGGTTTGTTGCAAGAATTTTAGTATTTTCACCAAGCAGACCATGAAGTTAGCTGGCATTCGATCTCTGGGCAGAAGGAAAATGATATGGAAAGCATCATAGAAGGTGATAATGGTTCATGTAGTCCATCACACGTATGGGCATGACACATCATATATCAGTAGGATTCGAGAGGGCTTGTTCCTTGCCTCCTTAGGAAATTAGAAATATAAGCACAGGGACCACGTTATTTGGCTTAGCGCCTAGGATTTTGTGCAAATCTAAATGAAGATTGCATGTGCTTGCTAAATAACTAATTTCTAGCTACCATTAATAAAGCCTCCAATGGAACAACACTATAGAATCGTAGGCTAGCTATCAAAGCATCCAATGGAGCAACACTATGAAATTGCAGGCTAGCTAGCCAACTACTACTAGTTTAACTGCATGCTCTTATTCCAACTTCATTCACTTGCAGAAGATGTAAGCACTACTTCAGTTTTTTCGTTCATGGTTAGTTTAAACCTATGATTCATTCATCCTTTTGTTATTTATAAGTACAGTAACTTATTAGGACAGCCCTTTCATATTGTGTTTTTAAACATTGCAGATATCTGCTGGAACTGATGAGTATCACCACAAAAATAATCGCGTAAGTTCAAACCCCATTCCTATTATTTCCTCAAGCACGTACTGTACAAAGGGGATTATCCAATGGGCATGCATCTGAGATATGGGCTTTGAGCGTAGAAACGCCCACCTTTACAAGAGCTCAGTTATAAGATTGTTTGCGCGTAGGCACCACTACTATTCTGTCTTTTTTTGTTATGCATCCGGTCCTAGAAATCTTTTTTTTTCTGACCGGAGGAAGAGAAATAAAAACGTCACTTCGCTCGCCTTGGGGGACCTAATTAGGAGCTGATTGATTTCTTTAATAGATATGAAGATGCCTTGAATGAACCCAAGCAAGCCGAAATAGAATACTATAAGTATGAAGTGGACACTTTTGAGATCTCTTCTCTCACTTTCGGAGCACAGTTGGTCCTCAATTTGAAAACCGACAAAGGTGACTTCTTCCTTATTCACGCCTTGATGCACCTTGAGCATCTATAGCCGGACCTCTCAAATCCGCCTCATACGCCTGGGCGGGCTGCCCGGTCACTGCCCAGTCAGATTTTTTGACTCAGACGGACGCCTCAAACGCTCGGGCTGACCGGCACCCCCAATATCCAGCCCAAATATGGGGTGGCCCGGGCGCGCCCACCTGACAAGCCCGGCCCACCACCGACCCCATGGATGTCCCACAAAAAACCCCATCGGCATCGTCGGTCCGAAACCCTAGCTCACTCAATCTCCTCTCTCGCTCCGTCCTCTCCTCTCTCCTCATCAATTCCAATCGAATCCGGCGCAATGTCGAGCTCAGGCAGCCGTTCTGATGACGAGGTGGATCCAGAGTATGCGGTTGCCCTCCGCATCGCCTTGGAGCAGTCCAAGGTGGACATGGGGGCAGCTCTGAATTTGCAGCCTCGCCGCAGCCGCCGGCGCTTCCCCGTCGGCACATCTCGGTCGCCGGCGCTAGCCCCTCCCGGCCCATGGGCAGCTCCGACAGGCGGCCAGCGCAATCGGCGCCTCCCGCACGCCGTCCCATCGCCCCACCTGCTGCTGCTTCCCCATGTCGTCCCCTCACCCCGCCGACTGTTGCTCCCCCTCATGGGCAGCGGTGGGTGCTTGTGCCCTCCCTACCGGCCTGGACGCGTACGCCGGAGTCGGAGGCGCGCGCCATCCGCCGCGGGAGGCAGTGAGCAAGGGAGACGGAGGCTGTGGAGAGCTCTATCCGCCGCCGGCGTGAGTTATCGGATGGAGCCCGATGAGGGCCAGCGGCTCCTCGCGTGGGTATACCGCCGATCGCGTACGACGGCGTAGACAGACGCTCGGCGGCTCCGCCGAAAGAATGCCAAGGCTCTTCGGATTGCCATCGAGTAGTCCGAGTGGGAGGCGTTGGAGAAGGCGAAGGAGGCGCGGCTCGGCTGGCCAAGCTCAGGCGCCGGCAGGATCGGGCCGTCCAGCGCCTGAAAGGGCCTCGTCATCATCGACGACTCCTCCGACGACGGCTCCTCCTCCGCTGAATCGGACAATCCTCCACCAGCTGACGACGGTACAGCTACGCCGGCGACCAGAAGGGGAAAGGTCCGGCCCAGAAGTGGTGAAGTTGATTTTAATTTCAAGTTTTAGATGTAGTATTTAGTTGTCTGTCGTTTATGTGAACTTTGGTGGATCTTTTGGAGAATTATTGTGCAATTTCAATGTTCGGAGATGATCTACGTTGCTTGCTATGTATGGATACAGGGGTTCGGAAATGAGAGATACGGATGTGGAAGACGCGATTTGAGGAGTGCCTGGTCACCGTCCGCGTCCGCGGACGCGTCCGTTTGAGGGTCCGGATTTGCCGAGTCCAGCTGTAGATGCTCTAAGTCATCCACACCTAAAATTTGAGTTTACTTACTTGGAGCCAGCTCTCCATTGAAACATTCATTTGTCTAGGGCTGGTATTCTTAACTTGTGTGAAATTCTAATAAATGCGAACATCATGCGTGACATTTGAACATGGTTAAAAGCAGCAGTGAAAACTAAATGCGTGGCTACAAGCTCCCTTTTCTTTGTCACAAACAGTTGACCATTTTTACACATATTTTTGCCATTGAGATTAACTGCATTTCTAAACATGAAAAATGTTTTGTCTTCTCATAAACCTACTGCAACTTGTTGCAGGCATCAGTCAACAACAGGAATGGAGAGGGTGAAGCAGCACTTGAAGAAAATTAATGAGGCAAAAGCTAATGCAGCACGCTCGTTGAGAGGCTGCATCCATCCCTGCCGTTGGCTGGCTGCTGGACAAAACTGGAGCTACGCATGATTGGCTAGACGCACTTGATCTTCTTGAACCTGGCCGGCGACGATAGAGGCAGCTCTAGCGGGCAGGGGCGGGCCCAGTACAAGTCAAGGGTATTCAACTGAATACCCATTATTTTTGGTAAAATATTAGATATATATTGTATACACTTGACATGACATGGCCCAGTAGCACAATATCCTCCTCCCAGCCTGACCTTAGAATAGCCGCAGCCCTGATCTCGCACAAGACTGACCTCAATCGATCACAATTCATCACACGAAACATCGCCGCACACAGCGCACCCCAATTCTGAGCGCATGCGGTCACGGACTTGCAGGGGGGACAGGCTGATCGGCGATAACACTACGCACGAGACCATATGGCACAGCGGCAGGACGGCGGGCGGGCAGGCCTCCAGCGTGGCTGCGCACGCCCTCTACCTCCTACGTGAGTTCAACTGACAGTTTGACAGATCAAACCGTGAGTCCTTTGAATAGTCTGAATTAGTACTACTACTTTATTTGTTGGTAAATCATTAGTGATTTAGTGCGGGGAACTGGATTAGTAGTAGTACAGATGACAAAGCAAACCGTGACTGGATTGCAAGCCAAAAGCTGTATAGTACATTTGTTCGTTTGCACTGCTGGTTTTATGTCTGACCAAGCAAACCGTGAGTGTGAGTATGGCCTAGAATTATTAAGTACTAGTATAGTACATTAATATTGTTTGCAATTTGCATTGTGAGGATTTTTCTAAATTGGTAACAATGAGCATTACTTTTTAAAAATAAGGGTTTAGGTGATTAGGTCTTCAAAATAATTAGCCTTTAAATTTTGAATACACAGCCTTCGAATCCTGGGCCCGCCCCTGCTAGCGGGCAGGTGGCCTCCAGCTTGTGCGCGTCGCCGTGCGGCGGGTACTTGACCTCCCCGGCGAGCCTCAGCTGCAGCCGGAACAAGCCTCCCGCCGCGCTCTCCTTCACGAACTCCGCCACCCTGGCGCTTCCGAGCGGGGCGGCGCTCTCGCCAGACGCCGCGACGTTGTACACTTCCTTCTTCAATGGCCGGATGCTCCGGAAAGTTGTATGCTAGCTCGAGCTACACGGCACCTTGTATCACGGTCGTCTATTGCCGTTGAGATTTGTGCAGCTGGAAGCACACCGAGCCCAGTCCTCTGACCGTGTCAGGTCATTAGCAGAAGTGGACATTGCCCGATTCACAGTAACGCGAGGTAGGTTTAGGTACTGCAGCCTAGTCTACATGGGTCCAGCCTTTTTGGCAGCTTCCGCTCATGTTCACGAGGCCCGGACCTGTGGCGTTCAGCGGCTTATAATACTCGGACCGGATTGTTTTAAAAGAGTGCAAAGACAAGCGATTGAGCCTGTGGGTCTAATGAGGAAAGTAAGATATTTAAAGGTTTTTTTCTCTCAATCTCTGCACAGTCGATTTATTTATGAGAAGAGAAATCAAGGCGCAGCCTACCATTACAATTTGTATTTACTAATGTTTTATGTTTATAATCAGATCGCTGGCTAAGTTGTGTGATTTTCAGTTTTTGTGGTCGCAAGCTAATGCATGCAGGATATATAATCTTTGTTCTCTCTAATAATGTTTTCTTTATGTAGAGGATGCTCATGTTGATTTATTGCCTGGATGCGTTGAGTTGACCACATGAAGACAAAAGAATTTTGTTTTAGAGGAATAGTACCCAGCAGTATTCGCTGGATGAGGGAATTTTTTATCTGGCATATGCACTGTAGACATGCAATTGTGTCAGAACCAACACCGTGGTGCTAGGAGCCCTAGTCATTTTCTTAATAGGCTAGGTATCCGGCTGTGGTTACTTCTGAAGTAGGCCTGCAATCCTTCTGACAGTTGCTATACCTTGCACAAATCTTAACGCAAATGCATGGTCTAGATAGAGGGTCTCATGTAGCTTGAGCTTGGAAAAACCACTCTCCCGGATGCTCCCGTGCGAGCTCCCCGCATCCTGACGCTGGCGAAGCGCTCACCGGCGAAGAGCAGCTCCGCGTCAAGCGGCGCGCCAACCTTGGCGTGCATGGCCCAGTTCCGGTTGCGCACGGCGACGGCGAGAGAGATGTCATAGGCGAGCATGGTGCCGTTGGGACCGGTGAGGGCCAGGCGGGCGAGGGAGGCGTCCTCGACGGCGACGCGGACGGGGAGGACGAAGACGTAGGCCGCGATGAGGATGGCAACCAGGAGAAGGAGGAGGAGGAGGATCAGGAGGCAGCGGAGGGGAGTGTGGCCCCGAGAGCCGTTGTCGGAGCAGCGGCAGACAAAACAGTCGCAGTTAGGGCCATCGCCGCAGTCAGCAGGGCAGTCGCCGTCGCTCATGGTCTGATCTGATTCTGACCGACTGAGCAGCAAGGCAAAGCGATGTATGCATATATAGGTTAGAGATTAGAGATGAAAACCGATCCGACTCCAACAAGAGCCGGAACACCTTCCATTTTCAATCATATTTCGTCTCCAAGTCGGATTGTGTAGCAACTGATATTTGGCCCTGGTCTAGTGCACACTCGTGTGCAAAATTTTGAATTGAGAATGTCTGTTACCGCTCGTGTCACAAAGTCGCTCTTAAATGGGGTTTATACAAAAAGCTACTCTTATTGAGAGGTGCTCATGCAAAATTTGCGTCCGTCGACCCACAAAGTGGTTGTGAAAAATAGATATGATCATACCGTGTGTAAAATTTGACAAGATGAGAGGTCACCTTGTGTTTTTCTTTTTTCTTTTATTTTAAAAGATAATATTTTCACCACCAGTAAACCCATTCTATTCACCTAACAAATAAGAATTTAATTCTAGATTTAAGTACACTAGTAGAAAACATGGCTACCGTTTGGCCCTGGCCAGCCCATTAGTCCCGGTTCTTCAAGAACCGGGACCAATGGGGGTATTAGACCCGGTTCGTGAGCCCAGGGGGCCGGCCGGGGCCTCGTGGGCATTGGTCCCGGTTCGTGTGGAACTATTTGTCCCGGTTCGAGCCATGAACCGGGACCAATGGTCCTCGCTGCTGGCCCACAACCATTGGTACCGGTTCGTGGCTTGAACCGAGACAGAAGGGGTGGCTTTAGTCCCGGTTCATGCCACGAACCGAGACCAATAACTTGCCTATATATACCCCATCGCCGCGGCAGAGCACTCCACAGTGCTCTGTTTTGTCAAGCCGGCGAGGGGAGGGCATTTGGGTGCTCTGGTTCACCTCCTATGCACATGAGGTGTTCGATGAAATGCCCGAGCCACACTAGTTAAGCTTTCTCCTCTCAAAACTCGACCTCCAAGCTCCATTTTCAACGAGATTTGTCTAGATTTAGTGGTCCGTCACGCCCCGTCCCGGCCCCGTCTTCACCGCCGTCGATCGCCCGCGCCGATCTCGTCGCCGGCACCACCATGGTGAGCCTCTTGTTCTTATCTTCTTTCTAAAAGAAAAAAATTCTGACTTCAGATAGATACTTGTCTATTTTTCTTACTTTTATTATTCCTTGTTATTATATAGTGCGATGGTTTTGGTATCCGCCCCCGTCGGTCCTCGTCCTGTCTATGATTCAGATGTGGTATATATTATCTTTTCATAACTATTTGGTTCATTTATTGTTTATGACAATTATGCCGACCAATGTGACATAGATTTTATTTATCTAGGAGGTTGTTGAACCGGAAATTCCAACCGACCCTATTGTCGAGAGGTTAAATTTAGTTGAAGAAAAAAACAATTACTTGAAGGAAAAAATAAGAAAAATTGAGGAGGAGAAGATGATATTGGAGTTGCATGTTGCGGATGTCGTCGATGATCACAAGATCAAGATGGATGCAATGCGGTTGAAGATTAAAAAGATTAGAAAATATGCCATTCATACCGAGGCTTGGTATCATTATGCAGTTGGATCAGTTGTTACCTTGGTTGCGGTTATGATCGCATTTGTTTTTGCATTGAAATGTTTTACATAATTTCAATGTATGGTTTAATTAGATGCTCTGCAGAGCTATATGTTGTTCAATGAGAACTATGTATTTACTTTGGTTTTAATGCTCTGGAGAACTATGTATGTACTTTGGTTTCAGAGTTCATTTCAAATGCTTTTCTACTTCATGGTCTTATAGCTCAAAATAATCAGTAAATGCATGAAAAATATCAAATGAAATCAGAAAGGGTTGTAAATTGATGATGTGGCTTTAAATGGTGCATTTTGAACACAGAAAAATAAGGGGGTTCAAATAAGTTCAAAAAAGAGACATTGAGATGGCCAGACCGTTGCCGGACTTGGTTCTTCGGGGTTGGCGGAATCTTGGACCTTGCTGTTGGAAATATGCCCTAGAGGCAATAATAAAAGTATTATTATATTTCATTGTTCATGATAATTGTCTTTTATTCATGCCATAACTGTATTATCCGGAAATCGTAATACACGTGTGAATACTTAGACCACACTATGTCCCTGGTAAGCCTCTAGTTGACCAGCTCGTTGTGATCAACAGATAGTCATGGTTTCCTGACTATGGACATTGGATGTCGTTGATAACGGGATCACATCATTAGGAGAATGATGTGATGGACAAGACCCAATCCTAAGCATAGCATAAAAGATCGTGTAGTTCGTTTTGCTAGAGCTTTGCAAGTGTCAAGTATCTCTTCCTTCGACCATGAGATCGTGTAACTCCCGGATACCGTAAGAGTGCCTTGGGTGTATCAAACGTCACAACGTAACTGGGTGACTATAAAAGTGCATTACAGGTATCTCCGAAAGTAGCTGTTGGGTTGACACGGATCGAGACTGGGATTTGTCACTCCATATGACGGAGAGGTATCTCTGGGCCCACTCGGTAATGCATCATCATATTGAGCTCAATGTGGCCAAGGTGTTGGACACGGGATCATGCATTACGGTACGAGTAAAGTGACTTGCCGGTAACGAGACTGAACAAGGTATTGGGATACCGACGATCGAGTCTCGGGCAAGTAACGTACCGATTGACAAAGGGAATTGCATACAGGGTTTGATCGAATCCTCGACATCGTGGTTCATCCGATGACAACATCGAGGAGCATGTGGGAGCCATCATGGGTATCCAGATCCCGCTGATGGTTATTGACTGAGAGCGTCTCGGTCATGTCTGCATGTCTCCCGAACCCGTAGGGTCTACACACTTAAGGTTCGGTGACGCTAGGGTTATGAAGATATGTATATGCAGAAACCCGAATGTTGTTCGGAGTCCCGGATGAGATCCCGGACGTCACGAGGAGTTCCGGAATGGTCCGGAGGTAAAGAATTATATATAGGAAGTGCTATTTC
>NC_057810.1:57538508-57558188 GCF_018294505.1 Triticum aestivum | reverse complement strand
CCCCCTTGCTGGATCAAGAAGGAGGAGACGTCTCCCGTCCCGTACGTGTGTTGAACGCGGAGGTGCCGTCCGTTCGGCGCTGGTCATCGGTGATTTGAATCACGTCGAGTACGACTACATCATCACCTTGCAAGCTTCCGCACGCGATCTACAAGTGGTATGTAGATGCAAACTCTCTCCCTAGACTCGTTGCTTAGATGAACTCATAGATGGATCTTGGTGAAACCGTAGGAAATTTTTTAATTTTCTGCAACGTTCCCCAACAGTGGCATCATGAGCTAGGTCTATGCGTAGTTCTCTTTGCACGAGTAGAACACAACTTTGTTGTGGGCGTGGATTTTGTCATCTTACTTGCCTCTACTAGTCTTTTCTTGCTCAACGGTATTGTGGGATGAAGCGGCCCGGACCAACCTTACACGTACACTTACGTGAGACCGGTTCCACCGACTGACATGCACAAGTTGCATAAGGTGGCTGGCGGGTATCTGTCTCTCCCACCTTAGTTGGAGCGGAATCAATGAACAGGGCCCTTATGAAGGGTAAATAGAAGTTGTCAAAATCACGTTGTGGTGATTCGTAGGTAAGAAAACGTTCTTGCTAGAACCCAATTGCAGCCACGTAAAAGATGCAACAACAATTAGAGGACGTCTAACTTGTTTTTGCAGCGATTGATCATGTGATGTGATATGGCCAGAAGTTGTGATGAATGATGAATTGTGATGTATGAGATCATGTTCTTTGTAATAGGATTCACGACTTGCATGTCGATGAGTATGACAACCGGCAGGAGCCATAGGAGTTGTCATTATTTTTTGTATGACCTGCGTGTCATTGAATAACGTCATGTAAACTACTTTACTTTATTGCTAAACGTTAGTCATAGAAGTAGAAGTAGTCGTTGGCGTGACAACTTCATGAAGACACGATGATGGAGATCATGATGATGGAGATCATGGTGTCAAGCCGGTGACAAGATGATCATGGAGCCCCGAAGATGAAGATCAATGGAGCTATATGATATTGGCCATATCATGTCACAACTATATAATTGCATGTGATGTTTATTATGTATTATGCATCTTGTTTACTTAGGACGACGGTAGTAAATAAGATGATCCCTTATAAAATTTCAAGAAGTGTTCTCCCCTAACTGTGCACCGTTGCTACAGTTCGTCGTTTCTAAGCACCACGTGATGATCGGGTGTGATGGATTCTTACGTTCACATACAACGGGTGTAAGACAGTTTTACACAGCGAAAACAGTTAGGGTTAACTTGACGAGCCTAGCATGTGCAGACATGGCCTCGGAACACGGAGACCGAAAGGTCGAACACGAGTCGTATGGAAGATACGATCAACATGAAAATGTTCACCGACGATGACTAGTCCGTCTCACGTGATGATCGGACACGGGCTAGTCGACTCGGATCGTGTAACACTTAGATGACTAAAGGGATGTCTAATCTAAGTGGGAGTTCATAATTTGATTAGAACTTTATTATCATGAACTTAGTCTAAAACCTTTGCAAATATGTCTTGTAGATAAATGGCCAACGCATGTCAACATGAACTTCAACGCGTTCCTAGAGAAAACCAAGCTGAAAGATGATGGCAGCAACTATACGGACTGGGTCCGGAACCTGAGGATCATCCTCATAGCTGCCAGGAAACAATATGTCCTAGAAGGACCGCTAGGTGACGCTCCTGTCCCAGAGAACCAAGACATTATGAATGCTTGGCAGTCTCGCGCTGATGATTACTCCCTCGTTCAGTGCGGCATGCTTTACAGCTTAGAACCGGGGCTCCAAAAGCGTTTTGAGCATCACGGAGCATATGAGATGTTCGAAGAGCTGAAACTAGTTTTTCAAGCTCATGCCCGGGTCGAGAGATATGATGTCTCCGACAAGTTCTACAGTTGTAAGATGGAGGAAAACAGTTCTGTCAGTGAGCACATCCTGAAGATGTCTGGGTTGCACAACCGTATGACCCAGCTGAACATTAACCTCCCAGATGAGGCGGTCATTGACAGAATCCTCCATTCGCTCCCACCAAGCTACAAGAGCTTTGTGATGAACTACAACATGCAGGGAATGGAAAAGACCATTCCTGAAGTGTTCTCGATGCTGAAGTCAGCAGAGGCTGAAATCAAGAAAGAACATCAAGTGTTGATGGTCAATAAGACCACTAAGTTCAAGAAGGGCAAGGGTAAGAAGAACTTCAAGAAGGACGGCAAAGATGTTGCCGCGCCTGGTAAGCCAGTTACCGGGAAGAAGTCAAAGAATGGACTCAAGCCTGAGACTGAGTGCTTTTATTGCAAGGGGAAGGGTCACTGGAAGCGGAACTGCCCCAAATACTTAGCGGATAAGAAGGCCGGCAACACCAAAGGTATATTTGATATACATGTGATTGATGTGTACCTTACCAGTAATCGTAGTAACTCCTGGGTATTTGATACCGGTGCCGTTGCTCATATTTGTAACTCACAGCAGGAGTTGCGGAATAAACAGAGACTAGCAAAGGACGAGGTGACGATGCGCGTCGGGAATGGTTCCAGAGTCGATGTGATCGCCGTCGGCACGCTGCCTCTACATTTACCTACGGGATTAGTTTTGAACCTCAATAATTGTTATTTAGTGCCAAGTTTGAGCATGAACATTGTATCTGGATCTCGTTTAATACGAGATGGCTACTCATTTAAGTCTGAGAATAATGGTTGTTCGATTTATATGAGAGATATGTTTTATGGTCATGCTCCGATGGTCAATGGTTTATTCTTAATGAATCTCGAGCGTAATATTACACATGTTCATAGTGTAGATGCCAAAAGATTTAAAGTTGATAACGATAGTCCCACATACTTGTGGCACTGCCGCCTTGGTCACATTGGTGTCAAGCGCATGAAGAAGCTCCATGCCGATGGACTTTTAGAGTCTCTTGATTATGAATCGTTTGACACGTGCGAACCATGCCTCTTGGGCAAAATGACCAAGACTCCGTTCTCCGGAACAATGGAGCGAGCAACCAACTTGTTGGAAATCATACATACCGATGTGTGCGGTCCAATGAGCGTTGAGGCTCGCGGAGGATATCGTTATGTTCTCACTCTCACAGATGACTTGAGTAGATATGGGTATGTCTACTTAATGAAACACAAGTATGAGACCTTTGAAAAGCTCAAGGAATTTCAGAATGAGATGGAGAATCAACGTGACCGAAAGATAAAATTCTTACGATCAGATCGTGGAGCAGAATACTTAAGTCACGAATTTGGTACACACTTAAAGAAATGTGGAATCGTTTCACAGCTCACGCCGCCTGGAACACCTCAGCGAAACGGTGTGTCCGAACGTCGTAATCGCACTCTATTGGATATGGTGCGATCTATGATGTCTCTTACCGATTTACCGCTATCATTTTGGGGATACGCTCTAGAGACAGCTACATTCACTTTAAATAGGGCACCGTCTAAATCCGTTGAGACGACACCGTATGAATTATGGTTTGGAAAGAAACCTAAGCTGTCGTTTCTAAAAGTTTGGGGATGCGAAGCTTATGTCAAGAAACTTCAACCTGAAAAGCTCGAACCCAAGTCGGAAAAATGCGTATTCATAGGATACCCTAAGGAAACTGTAGGGTATACCTTCTACTTAAGATCCGAAGGCAAGATCTTTGTTGCCAAGAACGGATGCTTTCTGGAAAAAGAGTTTCTCTCGAAAGAAGTAAGTGGGAGGAAAGTAGAACTCGATGAAGTACTACCTCTTGAGCGGGATAGTGACGCAGCACAGGAAACCGTTCCTGTGATGCCCACACCAACTGAAGAGGAAAACCATGATAATGATCAAGGTACTTCGGATCAAGTTACTGCTGAACTTCGTAGGTCCACAAGGACACGTTCCGCACCAGAGTGGTACGGCAACCCTGTCCTGGAAATCATGTTGTTAGACAACAATGAACCTTCGAACTATGAAGAAGCAATGGCGGGCCCGGATTCCAACAAATGGCTTGAAGCCATGAAATCCGAGATAGAATCCATGTATGAAAATAAAGTATGGACTTTGACAGACTTGCCCGATGATCGGCGAGCGATAGAAAACAAATGGATCTTTAAGAAGAAGACGGACGCGGATGGTAATGTTACCATCCATAAAGCTCGACTTGTCGCTAAGGGTTATCGACAGGTTCAAGGGATTGACTACGACGAGACATTCTCTCCCGTAGCGAAGCTAAAGTCCGTCCGAATCATGTTAGCAATTGCCGCATACTATGATTATGAGATATGGCAGATGGACGTCAAAACAGCATTCCTTAACGGGCATCTTAAGGAAGAACTGTATATGATGCAGCCGGAAGGTTTTGTCGATCCTCGGAAGGCTAACAAAGTATGCAAGCTCCAGCGATCCATTTATGGACTGGTGCAAGCATCTCGGAGTTGGAACATTCGCTTTGATGAGATGATCAAAGCGTTTGGGTTTATGCAGACTTATGGAGAAGTCTGCGTTTACAAGAAAGTGAGTGGGAGCTCTGTAGCATTTCTCATATTATATGTAGATGACATACTCTTGATGGGAAATGATATAGAATTTCTGGACAGCATTAAGGCCTACTTGAATAAGTGTTTTTCAATGAAGGACCTTGGAGAAGCTGCTTATATATTAGGCATCAAGATCTATAGAGATAGATCGAGACGCCTCATAGGTCTTTCACAAAGCACATACCTTGATAAGATTTTGAAGAGATTCAGAATGGATCAGTCCAAGAAGGGGTTCTTGCCTATGTTACAAGGTGTGAGACTGAGCTCAGCTCAGTCACCGACCACGGCAAAAGATAAAGAAGAGATGAGTGTCATCCCCTATGCTTCAGCCATAGGATCTATTATGTATGCCATGCTGTGTACCAGACCCGATGTAAACCTTGCCGTAAGTTTGGTAGCAAGATACCAAAGTAATCCCGGCAAGGAACACTGGACAGCAGTCAAGAATATCCTGAAGTACCTGAAAAGGACAAAGGACATGTTTCTCGTTTATGAAGGAGACGAAGAGCTCGTCGTAAAGGGTTACGTCGACGCTAGCTTCGACTCAGATCTGGATGACTCTAAGTCACAAACCGGATACGTGTATATATTGAATGGTGGAGCAGTAAGCTGGTGCAGCTGCAAGCAGAGCGTCGTGGCGGGATCTACGTGTGAAGCGGAGTACATGGCAGCCTCGGAGGCAGCACATGAAGCGATTTGGGTGAAGGAGTTCATCACCGACCTAGGAGTCATACCCAATGCGTCGGGGCCGATCAAACTCTTCTGTGACAACACTGGAGCTATTGCCCTCGCAAAGGAGCCCAGGTTCCACAAGAAGACCAGGCACATCAAGCGTCGTTTCAACTCCATCCGTGAAAATGTTCAAGATGGAGACATAGAGATTTGCAAAGTGCACACGGATCTGAATGTCGCAGATCCGCTGACTAAACATCTCTCGCGTGCAAAACATGATCAACACCAGAACTCTATGGGTGTTCGATTCATCACAATGTAACTAGATTGGTGACTCTAGTGCAAGTGGGAGACTGTTGGAAATATGCCCTAGAGGCAATAATAAAAGTATTATTATATTTCATTGTTCATGATAATTGTCTTTTATTCATGCTATAACTGTATTATCCGGAAATCGTAATACACGTGTGAATACTTAGACCACACTATGTCCCTGGTAAGCCTCTAGTTGACCAGCTCGTTGTGATCAACAGATAGTCATGGTTTCCTGACTATGGACATTGGATGTCGTTGATAACGGGATCACATCATTAGGAGAATGATGTGATGGACAAGACCCAATCCTAAGCATAGCATAAAAGATCGTGTAGTTCGTTTTGCTAGAGCTTTGCAAGTGTCAAGTATCTCTTCCTTCGACCATGAGATCGTGTAACTCTCGGATACCGTAAGAGTGCCTTGGGTGTATCAAACGTCACAACGTAACTGGGTGACTATAAAGGTGCATTACAGGTATCTCCGAAAGTAGCTGTTGGGTTGACACGGATCGAGACTGGGATTTGTCACTCCGTATGACGGAGAGGTATCTCTGGGCCCACTCGGTAATGCATCATCATATTGAGCTCAATGTGGCCAAGGTGTTGGACACGGGATCATGCATTACGGTACGAGTAAAGTGACTTGCCGGTAACGAGACTGAACAAGGTATTGGGATACCGACGATCGAGTCTCGGGCAAGTAACGTACCGATTGACAAAGGGAATTGCATACAGGGTTTGATCGAATCCTCGACATCGTGGTTCATCCGATGACAACATCGAGGAGCATGTGGGAGCCATCATGGGTATCCAGATCCCGCTGATGGTTATTGACTGAGAGCGTCTCGGTCATGTCTTCATGTCTCCCGAACTCGTAGGGTCTACACACTTAAGGTTCGGTGACGCTAGGGTTATGAAGATATGTATATGCAGAAACCCGAATGTTGTTCGGAGTCCCGGATGAGATCCCGGACGTCACGAGGAGTTCCGGAATGGTCCGGAGGTAAAGAATTATATATAGGAAGTGCTATTTCGGGCATCGGGACAAGTTTCGGGGTTATCGGTATTGTACCGGGACCACCGGAAGGGTCCCGGGGGTCCACCGGGTGGGGCCACCTGTCCCGGGGGGCCACATGGGCTGTAGGGGGTGCTCCTTGGCCATCATGGGCCAAGGGCACCAGCCCCTATAGGCCCATGCGCCTAGGGTTTCCCCCTAGGAGGAGTCCTAGTGGTGGAAGGCACCCCTAGGTGCCTTGGGGGGGAGGGAAACCTCCCCTAGGCCGCCGCCCCCCCCTAGTAGATCTCATCTACTAGGGCCGGCGCCCCCCCTTGGCACCCCTATATATAGTGGGGGAGAGGAGGGACTTCATACACCAGCCCCTGGCGCCTCCACCTTCCCCCGTTACGTCTCTCCCTCGTAGTCTCGGCGAAGCCCTGCTGCTGTGACGCCCTGCATCCACCACCACGCCGTCGTGCTGCTGGATCTTCATCAACCTCTCCTCCCCCCTTGCTAGATCAAGAAGGAGGAGACGTCTCCCGTCCCGTACGTGTGTTGAACGCGGAGGTGCCGTCCGTTCGGCGCTGGTCATCGGTGATTTGAATCACGTCGAGTACGACTACATCATCACCTTGCAAGCTTCCGCACGCGATCTACAAGTGGTATGTAGATGCAAACTCTCTCCCTAGACTCGTTGCTTAGATGAACTCATAGATGGATCTTGGTGAAACCGTAGGAAAAAATTTAATTTTCTGCAACGTTCCCCAACACTTGCATTAGGGAAGTCCGTTTGGACGGAAGAGCAACTGCGAATACCCGTTAGGAAGCTTCGGCACTATATCCCCGCAACACAGGAAGGGACGTTCATTCCAGACAGCGAGAAGGACGAGCTCATAATGGCCCTCGGGAATCCTGAGCACCCTGGACGAACATGAGGCACGCCAGGCTCCCTTTCGTGGAAGGCTGGGTTTCCGGACGCAGGGGGTTACAAAACCCAGGAGAGGAGGAAGAAAGTGGAGCA
This sequence comes from Triticum aestivum, assembly GCF_018294505.1. Classification (NCBI taxonomy): domain Eukaryota; kingdom Viridiplantae; phylum Streptophyta; class Magnoliopsida; order Poales; family Poaceae; genus Triticum; species Triticum aestivum. Next base: position 57,550,653 of record NC_057810.1, on the reverse strand, counting down.
TAGCCAACTGCAGGCGCTGCACAAAAGGGTACAAGGGCTAGAGGAACGAGAAGCAGATCGCAGCAAACGGCCTGCCGAAGCTTCCCCTGAAGCTACCCCGCCATCTCAGCGGAGAAGCAGTATGGCTTCCACCGAGCAGACTCAGTAGCTGGAGCCTGTCTTCACGGGCTACCCCTGTTGGGGAACGTAGCAGAAATTTAAAATTTTCCTACGAGTCACCAAGATCTATCTATGGAGAGACTAGCAACGAGAGAGAGGGGAGTGCATCTCCATACCCTTGTAGATCTCTAAGCGGAAGCGTTCAAGAGAACGGGGTTGAAGGAGTCGTACTCGTCGTGATCCAAATCATCGGAGATCCTAGTGCCGAACGGACGGCACCTCCGCGTTCAACACACGTGCAGCCCGGTGACATCTCCCATGCCTTGATCCAGCAAGGAGAGAGGGAGAGGTTGGGGAAGACTCCGTCCAGCAGCAGCACAATGGCGTGGTGGTGGTGGAGGAGCGTGGCACTCTAGCAGGGCTTCGCCAAGCACCGCGAGAGATGAGGAGGGAGAGAGGTAGGGTTGTGAGAGGGAGAAGTCAAAAATCATGTGTTTGCAGCCCCAAATACCTCAAGTATATATAGGGAAGAGGGAGGGGGTGCGCCCCCCTTTAGGGTTCCCACCCCAAGGGGTGCGGCAGCCCTAGATCCCATCTAGGGTGCGGCCAAGGGGGGAGAGGGGGGAAACTTGCCCCCCAAGTAAGGTGGAGGCGCCCCCTCCCCGAACCCTAGGCGCCTTGGGCCTAGTGGGGGGGGGGGCGCACCAGCCCACACTTGGCCCATGCAGCCCTCTGGGGCCGGTGGCCCCACTTGGTGGATCCCCGGGACCCTCCCGGTGGTCCTGGTACATTACCGATAGCACCCGAAACTTTTTCGGTGACCAAAAAAGGACTTCCCATGCATAAATCTTTACCTCTGGACCATTCCGGAACTCCTCGTGACGTCCGGGATCTCATCCGGGACTCCGAACAACATTCGGTAACCACGTATATCTATTCCCTATAACCCTAGTGTCATCGAACCTTAAGTGTGTAGACCCTACGGGTTCGGGAACCATGCAGACATGACCGAGACGTTCTCCGGTCAATAACCAACAGCGGGATCTGGATACCCATGTTGGCTTCCACATGTTCCATGATGATCTCATCGGATGAACCACGATGTCGAGGACTCAATCAATCTCGTATACAATTCCCTTTGTCTAGCGGTATTGTACTTGCCCGAGATTCGATCGTCGGTATCCCGATACCTTGTTCAATCTCATTACCGGCAAGTCTCTTTACTTGTTCCATAACACATCATCCCGTGATCAACCCCTTGGTCACATTGTGCATATTATGATGATGTCCTACCGAGTGGGCCCAGAGATACCTCTCCGTTACACGGAGTGACAAATCGCGGTCTCGATTCGTGCCAACTCAAAAGACACTTTCGGAGATACCCGTAGTGCACCTTTATAGCCACCCAGTTATGTTGTGACGTTTGGTACACCCAAAGCATTCCTACGGTATCCGGGAGTTGCACAATCTCATGGTCTAAGGAAATGATACTTGACATTAGAAAAGCTTTAGCATACGAACTACACGATCTTTGTGCTAGGCTTAGGATTGGGTCTTGTCCATCACATCATTCTCCTAATGATGTGATCCCGTTATCAACGACATCCAATATCCATGGTCAGGAAACCGTAACCATCTATTAATCAACGAGCTAGTCAACTAGAGGCTTACTAGGGACATGGTGTTGTCTATGTACCCACACATGTATCTGAGTTTCCTATCAATACAATTATAGCATGGATAATAAACGTTTATCATGAACAAGGAAATATAATAATAATAACTAATTTATTATTGCCTCTAGGGCATATTTCCAACAGTCTCCCACTTGCACTAGAGTCAATAATCTAGTTCACATCGCCATGTGATTAACACTCACAGGTCACATCGCCATGTGATTAACACTCACAGGTCACATCGCCATGTGACCAACATCCAAAGAGTTTACTAGTGTCACTAAACTAGTTCACATCATCATGTGATTAAGACTCAATGAGTTCTGGGGTTTGATCATGTTTTGCTTGTGAGAGAGGTTTTAGTCAACGGGTCTGCAACATTCAGATCCGTATGTACTTCACAAATCTCTAGGTCATATTGTAAATGCTGCTGTCACGCTCCACTTGAAGCTATTCCAAATGGTTGCTCCACTATACGTATCCGGTTTGCTACTCAGAGTCACTCGGATAGGTGTTAAAGCTTGCATCGACGTAACCCTTTACCCGAACTCTTTATCACCTCCATAATTGAGAAACATGTCCTTATTTACTCCAAGGAAAATTTTGACCGCTGTCCAATGATCCATTCCTGGATCATTCTTGTACCCCTTGACTGACTCATGGCAAGGCACACTTCCGGTGCGGTACACAACATAGCATACTATAGAGCCTATGTCTGAAGCATAGGGGACGAGCTTCGTCCTTTCTCTCTCTTCTGCCGTGGTCGAGCTTTAACTCTTAACTTCATACCTTACAACTCAGGCAAGAACTCCTTCTTTGACTGATCCATCTTGAACACCTTCAAGATCATGTCAAGGTATGTGCTCATTTGAAAGTACCATTTAGCGTTTTTGATCTATCCTCATGGATCTTGATGCTCAATGTTCAAGCAGCTTAATTCAGGTTTTCTATTGTAAAACACTTTTCAAATAACCCTATATGCTTTCCAGAAATTCTACATCATTTCGGATCAACAATATGTCATTCACATATACTTATCAGAAATTCTATAGTCCTCCCACTCACTTCTTTGGAAATACAAGTTTCTCATAAACTTTGTATAAACCCAAAATCTTTGATCATCTCATCAAAGCATACATTCCAACTCCGAGATGCTTACCCTAGTCCTTAGAAGGATTGCTGGAGCTTTGCATACTTGTTAGCGTCTTTCAGGATTTGTCAAAACCTTCTGGTTGTATCACATACAACCTTTCCTCAAGAAAATTGTCGAGGAAACAATGTTTTGACATCCTATCTGCAAGATTTCATAAATAATGCAGTAACTACTAATCCAATTCCAACAAACTCTTAGCATCGCTACGAGTGAGAAAGCCTCACCGTAGTCAACTCCTTGAACTTGTCGGAAATCATCTTAATGACAAGTCGAGCTTTCTTAATGGTGATGCTTACCATCATTGTCCGTCTTCCTTTTAAAATCCATCTGTACTCAACAACCTTACGACCATCAAGTAGTTCTTCCAAAGTCTACACTTTGTATTCATACATGGATCCTCTCTCGGATTTTATGGCCTCTCACCATTTGTCGGAATCCGGGCCCACCATTGCTTCTCCATAGCTCGTAGGTTCATTGTTGTCTAGCAACATGACCTCCAAGACAGGATTATGTACCACTATGGAGTAATACGTATCTTTGTCGACCTACGAGTTTCGGTAGTGACTTGATCCGAAGTTTCATGATCACTATCATAAGCTTCTACTTCAATTGGTGTAGGTGCCACAGGAACAACTTCCTATGCCCTGCTACACACCAGTTGAAGTGATGGTTCAATAACCTCATCAAGTCTCCACCATCCTCCCACTCAATTTTCGAGGCAAACTTTTCCTCGAGAAAGGACCCGATTCAAGAAACAATCCCTATTGCTTTCGGATCTGAATTAGGAGGTATACCCAACTTTTTTGGGTGTCCTATGAAGATGCATTTTATCCGCTTTGGGTTCGAGCTTATCAACCTGAAACTTTTTCACATAAGCGTCGCAGCCCCAAACTTTTAAGAAACGACAACTTAGATTTCTTCAAACCATAGTTCAAACGGTGTCGTCTCAACGGAATTACGTGGTGCCCTTTTAAAGTGAGTGCGGTTGTCTCTAGTGCCTAACCCATGAACGATAGTGATAATTCGATAAGAGACATCATGGTATGCCCCATATCCAATAGGGTGCATCTATGATGTTCGGACACACCATCACACTATGGTGTTCCAGGCGGTGTTAGTTGTGAAACAATTTCCACGATGTCTTAATTGCGTTCCAAAGCTCGTAACTCAGATACTCATCTCTATGATCATATCATAGACATTTTATCCTCTTGTCACGATGATCTTCAACTTCACTCTGAAATTACTTGAACCATTCAATAATTCAGACTTGTGTTTCATCAAGTAAATATACTCAGTATCTACTCAAATCATCCGTAAAGTAAGAACATAAGATATCCACTGCGTGCCTCGGCACTCATTGGACAACACACATCAAAATGTATTACTTCTAACAAGTTGTTTTCTTGTTCCATTTCACTGAAAACGAGGCCTTTCAGTCATCTTGCCCATGTGGTATGATTTGCATGACTCAAGTGATTCAAAATCAAGTGAGTCCAAACGATCCATCTGCATGGAGCTTCTTCATGCGTACATACCAATAGACATGGTTCGCATGTCTAAAACTTTTCAAAATGAGTGAGTCCAAAGATCCATCAACATGGAGCTTCTACATGTGTTTTATACCAATATGACTTACATAGCAGTGCCACGAGTAAGTGGTACTATCATTACTATCTTATATCTTTTGGCATGAAAATGTGTATCACTACGATCGAGATTCAATAATTCTTTTAGGTGCAAGACCATTGAAGGTATTATTCAAAAAATTAGAGTAACCATTATTCTCCTTAAATGAATAACCGTATTGCGATAGACATAATCCAATCATGTCTATGCTCAACGAAAACACCAAATAACAATTATTTAGGTTTTATACCAATCTCGATGGTAGAGGGAGCGTGCGATGCTTGATCACATCAACCTTGGATAAACTTCCAACACATATCGTCAGCTCACCTTTAGCTAGTCTCCGTTTATTCCGTAGCTTTTATTTCGAGTTACTAACACTTAGCAACCGAACCGGTACCTAATACCCTGGTGCTACTAGGAGTACTAGTAAATTACATATTAACATAATGTATATCCAATATACTTCTATCGACCTTGCCAGCCTTCTCATCTACCAAGTATCTAGGGTAATTCTGCTCCAGTGGTTGTTCCCCTTATTACAGAAGCACATAGTCTCGGGTTTGGGTTCAACCTTGGGTTTCTTCACTAGAGCGACAGCTGATTTGCCGTTTCATGAAGTATCCCTTCTTGCCCTTGCCCTTCTTGAAACTAGTGGTTTCACTAACCATCAACAATTGATGCTCCTTCTTGATTTCTACTTTCGCGGTGTCAAACATCGCGAATATCTCAAGGATCATCATATCTATCCCTGTTAAGTTATAGTTCATCACGAAGCTCTAGTAGCTTGGTGGCAATGTCTTTGGAGAAACATCACAATCTCATCTGGAAGATCAACTCTCACTCGATTCAAGTGATTGTTGTACCCAGACAATCTGAGTATAAGCTCAACGATTGAGATCTTCTCCCTTAGCTTGTAGGCTAGAAAACTCGTCGGAGGTCTCATACCTCTTGACGTGGGCACGAGCCTGAAATCCCAATTTCAGCCCTCGAAACATCTCATATGTTCCGCGACGTTTTGAAATCATTTTGGTGCCTCAACTCTAAACCGTTTAACTGAACTATCACGTAGTTATCAAAACGTGTATGTCAGATATTTGCAACATCCACGGACGACGTTCGAGGTTCAGCACACTGAGCGGTGCATTAAGGACATAAGCTTTCTACGCAGCAATGAGGACAATCCTCAGTTTACGGACCCAGTCTGCATAATTGCTACTATCAACTATATTTTCTCTAGGAACATATCTAAAACAGTAGAACTAAAGCGCGAGCTATGACATAATTTGCAAGAATCTTTTGACTATGTTCAGGATAATTAAGTTCATCTAATGAACTCTCACTTAGATAGACATCCCTCTAGTCATCTAAGTGATTACATGATCCGAGTCAACTAGGCCGTGTCCGATCATCACGTGAGACGGACTAGTCATCACCAGTGAACATCTTCATGTTGATCATATATACCATACGACTCATGCTCCACCTTTCGGTCTCTTGTGTTCCGAGGCCATGTCTGTACATGCTAGGCTCGTCAAGTTAACCTAAGTGTTTCGCGTGTGTAAATCTGGCTTACACCCGTTGTATGTGAACGTTAGAATCTATCACACCCGATCATCACGTGGTGCTTCGAAACGACGAACTTTCGCAACGGTGCACAGTTAGGGGGAACACTTTCTTGAAATTATTATGAGGGATCATCTTATTTACTACCGTCGTTCTAAGCAAATAAGATGCATAAACATGATAAACATCACATGCAATCAAAAAAAGTGACATGATATGGCCAATATCATTTTCCTCCTTTTGATCTCCATCTTCGGGGCTCCATGATCATCATCGTCACCGGCATGACACCATGATCTCCATCATCATGATCTCCATCAACGTGTCTCCATGAAGTTGTCTCGCCAACTATTACTTCTACTACTATGGCTAACGGTTTAGCAATAAAGTAAAGTAATTACATGGCGTTGTTCAATGACACGCATGTCATACAATAAATTAAGACAACTCCTATGGCTCCTGCCGGTTGTCATACTCATCGACATGCAAGTCGTGATTCCTATTACAAGAACATGATCAATCTCATACATCACATATCATTCATCACATTCTTTTGACCATATCACATCACATAGCATACCCTGCAAAAACAAGTTAGACGTCCTCTAATTGTTGTTTGCATGTTTTACGTGGCTGCTATAGGTTTCTAGCAAGAACATTTCTTACCTACGCAAAAGCCACAACGTGATATGCCAATTGCTATTTACCCTTCATAAGGACCCTTTTCATCGAATCCGTTCCGACTAAAGTGGGAGAGACTGGCACCCACTAGCCACCTTATGCAACAAGTGCATGTCAATCGGTGGAACCTGTCTCACGTAAGTGTACGTGTAAGGTCGGTCCGGGCCGCTTCATCCCACAATACCGTCGAAACAAGATTGGACCAGTAATGGTAAGCATATTGAACAAAATCAACGCCCACAACAACTTGTGTTCTACTCATGCATAGAAACTACGCAATAGACCTAGCTCATGATGCCACTGTTGGGGAACGTAGCAGAAATTCAAAATTTTCCTACGAGTCACCAAGATCTATCTATGGAGAGACTAGCAACGAGAGAGAGGGGAGTGCATCTACATACCCTTGTAGATCGCTAAGCGGAAGCGTTCAAGAGAACGGGGTTGAAGGAGTCGTACTCGTTGTGATCCAAATCACCGGAGATCCTAGTGTCGAACGGATGGCACCTCCGCGTTCAACACACATGCAGCCCGGTGACGTCTCCCATGCCTTGATCCAGTAAGGAGAGAGGGAGAGGTTGGGGAAGACTCCGTCTAGCAGCAGCACAACGGCGTGGTGGTGGTGGAGGAGCGTGGCACTGCAGCAGGGCTTCGCCAAACACCGCGAGAGATGAGGAGGGAGAGAGGTAGGGCTGCGCCAGGGAGAGGTCAAAACTCATGTGTTTGCAACCCCAAATACCTCAAGTATATATAGGGGAGAGGGAGGGGGTGTGCCCCCCTTTAGGGTTCCCACCCCAAGGGGTGCGGCAGCCCTAGATCCCATCTAGGGTGCGGCCAAGGGGGGAGAGGGGGGAAACTTGCCCCCCAAGTAAGGTGGAGGCGCCCCCTCCCCAAACCCTAGGCGCCTTGGGCCCTAGTGGGGGGGGGGTGCACCAGCCCACCTGGGGCTGGTCCCCTCCCACACTTGGCCCATGCAGCCCTCTGGGGCCGGTGGCCCCACTTGGTGGACCCCCGGGACCCTCCCGGTGGTCCCGGTACATTACCGATAGCATCCGAAACTTTTCCGGTGACCAAAATAGGACTTCCCATATATAAATCTTTACCTCCGGAACATTCCGGAACTCCTCGTGACGTTCGGGATCTCATCCGGGACTCCGAACAACATTCGGTAACCACGTATATCTATTCCCTATAACCCTAGCGTCATCGAACCTTAAGTGTGTAGACCCTACGGGTTTGGGAACCATGCAGACATGACCGAGACGTTCTCCGGTCAATAACTAACAGTGGGATCTGGATACCCATGTTGGCTCCCACATGTTCCACGATGATCTCATCGGATGAACCACGATGTCGAGGATTCAATCAATCCCGTATACAATTCCCTTTGTCTAGCGGTATTGTACTTGCCCGAGATTCGATCGTCGGTATCCCGATACCTTTTTCAATCTCGTTACCGGCAAGTCTCTTTACTCGTTCCGTAACACATCATCCCGTGATCAACCCCTTGGTCACATTTTGCATATTATGATGATGTCCTACCGAGTGGGCCTAGAGATACCTCTCCGTTACACGGAGTGACAAGTCCCGGTCTCGATTCGTGCCAACCCAACAGACACTTTCGGAGATACCCGTAGTGCACCTTTATAGCCACCCAGTTACGTTGTGACGTTTGGTACACCTAAAGCATTCCTACGGTCTCCGGGAGTTGCACAATCTCATGGTCTAAGGAAATGATACTTGACATTAGAAAAGCTTTAGCATACGAACTACACGATCTTTGTGCTAGGCTTAGGATTGGGTCTTGTCCATCACATCATTCTCCTAATGATGTGATCCCGTTATCAACGACATCCAATGTCCATGGTTAGGAAACCGTAACCATCTATTGATCAACGAGCTAGTCAACTAGAGGCTTACTAGGGACATGATGTTGTCTATGTACCCACACATGTATGTGAGTTTCCTATCAATACAATTATAGCATGGATAATAAACGTTTATCATGAACAGGGAAATATAATAATAATAATTAATTTATTATTGCCTCTAGGGCATATTTCCAACAACCCCGTGGATGCTATCACAGAGTCTCAACATTGCCACCTTATGACGCGATGGATGACATTGAAAGTCAAGGCGGCTGTTGGCTCTGTTATACCTAATGAACCTGGCTCAACCTACCACGGCCAGCCGATTCCAGAAGGATATGCTAGGATGATAGTGGATCAAATAATGGACGGATTTGAGGACCTTGAGCTTGACCACCCTACGAGTGAAGGAGAGATTCGGCTGGGTTCCACTACTAGGAAAAGGTTTTTTGCATACCAGTAGCGCGGTTACCCGCGCTACTGCTACGACACTATAGCTAAATTTTAGCAGTAGCGCGTTTTTTGCCCCGCGCTACAGCTAAAAACTTAGTTGTAGCGCATGCCACCCACGCTATTACTATTCCTAACCCCCGCTACTACTATTCCTAAGTACTAGTAGATGCCATTCTTCCCCCCACGCTACTGCTAAGTAATTAGAAATTAAAAAAAAATAGATGCAATACTTATGGATGGATATCAGGACACATCCAATGCAAAATAAACGAAGGTCACATAACCATCTTAGCCCTTGCATTCTAAGCACTTGCAGCGTTCATGGATACAATATTGAACATCTCAACTCGAAGAGATCACGAGATCCCACTCATACATCAAACGCACACAACTAGCACCGAAAGGTGGGTACCTTCCCTAGCATTCCACCACCAACCTAACTAGACCACTTCTCTATATGTATCTACCAAGGCGCCAAGTTCCTTCACCTCGGGTAACCTCCAGACGGTGGCGTCGAGGTCCTCCACCTCGACGACCTCCAGACGGCGGCGTCAAGGTCCTCCACCTCGGCGACCTCCAGCGTCACAATCACCTGTACAATAATCCGAGTGGTTGAAGAGCACGGCGCCCACCAGGTCTTAGTAGTCCGCATTGATCACCCCTGCGCGCACGTCGGGAAAATGAAAACTTGTTAGTTCGCGTCCTTGTGCAGATCCAGTAGGGTATTTGCTTCATTTATCAGTCTCTTTTAGTCTATTAAGAAACTTCGAAATGGAAAGACACCTCCTAAATGCATACCCTAGCTATACGTGTTCATGCTATCTTGTTGTTTTGATGCATACAAGAAATTAATACCTGTGTATTTGAGCTTTGATATTCCATGCCAACTTCAAGTATATATGCTACCATGTAATCTTTGAACCTGGATCAAAATGAGATTTCAGGCTTTGTCAACCTTACCATGATCAGGTACTAATTTCTCTAGGCTGCTCAACCTTTCCTTGTAGGGAGCATTTCTTTCACCTAGTATCTCGTTGTTAAGTTTGGGAAGAACCCTACATCCCTTCAGATATTCATCCATATCCTGAAGAAAAAAACAGTATACATTTTCAGTGACTCACAATATCGAATACTGCTCTGGGTTACTCTAAGAATAATTGTTAAAGATCAGCCAATGTTTTCTTGTGATCTTCTACTCTGTGAAGTAGAAGTAAAAACTGAAAGCTAAACACACATTAAGACTACCTACATAAAATTCTTCAGATAATGAATGAGCGACAGTCAAAAAATATATACTTCAGATAGCAAGGGACAGGCCAACAAGCAACAACATAAGTTTTGTAGCAGCAATGGCAAGTAACTACTGAGACATTGCAGGTTAAGAGATGAATTTTGAATACCCTTCATCCCCAAGGAGAAGTCTTTGTTGACAGTGGTGCTGGGTACGGTGTTGGGTAGATTGAAAAAGCTATTGCCGTGCCAGGTAGAAGAGTGTTGGTACATACCTTGAAGTAGACCCTGCTCTTAACATGCTTGTCGAGCGCGTGGCACACTGACTGAAACAACAAGAAGACCGGGCACACAGGATCAAAACACCTAAATGATGCTTACTGCTGATTGATTGCAGTTGCAGGACATCAATTCGATTGACGAGTTGCGTTCAGAGAGGTATGCATGTGGAAGTGGAAGGGAAGGCGGAGCTTGTCGAACTATCGGATATTACAGTATTGCCCAATGAAAAAAATCTGTTGCCTACTAAAGAAAACAGTTGCTGATAAATAGCTACCAATATGAACCCACATATTATTATTGTTTTGCCTGCTGAACACATATATTGCCTGCCCGCACCCCTTGTGAACAGAGATGCTGAAAAAAAGCTAGACGAACACAGATATTACAGTATTGCCTACTGAGGCAGTACAGATGCTGAGATTATATGCAGTATTTTGCCTACTTATCTTTATCTGTGTTGCCTACAAAAAAATAACTCCTCTAATTTTGTTGCCTACACCCTGAAAATCAAAAGCTGATGCAACATGGATGCACATGTGCTTGACTATTCCCTTCATGAAGCACTATCCGAAGAAAATGGAGTTGGGAAAAGTATACACAGCAACAAAAGAAAGAAGGGTTGGGGAAAGGTAGTACAAAAGCTAAGATACTTCACCCAATCTAAGGGCAAAGGGCAGAAACCATTACCCGGGACTTAAACACTGAATGTTTCCCATCAAGCAAGCTGCAAAGATATTCTATGTTTACAACCATCCACTATGCTGATCTCTAGAGGTTCCATGATAGACTAACAAGTAGCAGGACAGAGGGTGGAATTCGCATAGCCCTACCAAATTGGGACAAGAGCTTGATTGCACATTTGGTGAATAAACAGCACCACAACAAAACCTTCAGTACGACCTTATAAAGATTGATTCATTTGCTGAACAGACTGCGACACTAAATACCTAACAGAGCACCTAACGCGTGTACCAACAGAACAAATGAAATCGATTTTGAGCACTGAAACTGATTTTCAGAATAATTTAGGGTCACAGCCTAACACAGGACGAACATGTTGGAGATCTGGACGCAGACACCGCACAGGAACCAGTACCACAGCAGTAGAACACGCAACGGCACCCAATCCCCTGGCGCTCCTCCGCTAGAGCGGCCAGCCACCCAGAAACTCCGAATCCGCAATCCGGACTCAAAAAGCCCATCTCTAAACCACGGATCGTCGGAGAATTCGGCTCAGAGAGCGCACAAATCCATCGACCTCCCCTTCCCAAAATCTCACCAGAACTGCCATGGGATTAACGGACACCGCGCCAGGGCGAGATCGCGTCGGGTCCAGGGGCTCCGTATAGCCCGAGCAGGGGCGGGGGGTGGTGCTCACTTACCTGGAAGATGACGAGCACGATGAGCGTGACCACGAGGAAGAAGGCGGTGAGCCAGACGAAGACCACCTCCCCTGCCCTGGCTCCGCCTGACGGGGGGTCGGGGGTGGGGCCGTCGCGCGTGACCAC
>NC_057810.1:57515683-57538371 GCF_018294505.1 Triticum aestivum | reverse complement strand
GGGGGAGATGGGGGGAGATTGGGGGGGAGCTGGAGGGAACCTAGGGGGCGCGCGGGCGGAAGGGGCCGGAGAGGGAGCGGCGGCAAAGAGATCGTGGGGACGGAGGAGAGGGGTGGGAGAGGATCGGGGGTGGATGGTGCCGCACTTCGCAGTGGACACGCTGACTAGTAGCGTGGGTGTATCGCTTGCGCTATAGCTATTCACTTAGTAATAGCGCATGAATTACAACCTGCGCTACTAATATTTTTTGATTTGATGGTGTGGTGTGACACACTTACCAGTAGCGTGTCTAAAAGAAACCAACGCTGCTGCTAAGCCATACCAGTAGCGCGCTTTGTATCCAGCACTACTGGTAATTATCAGTAGCATGGAGACACAAACAAATGTTACTGGTAAACTTCCGTGTATAAGCATTTTCCTAGTAGTGTTCTTTTCTGAAGACTCCATGCCTATGGCGGAAGGAGCTCATCTTCCAAACTGGACGCCTCCACCTCCTCATCCTCCTCCGGCGAGTCAGGGCACTCCGCCTCCTCCTTCGCCTCCTCCTCCAGCGAGTGATCAGGGCACTCAGCCTCCTTCTCCGGCGCGCGGCGGCACTCCGCCTCCTTCTCCGCCTGCGCCGGCGCGCCCGAGCAGCCAGCAGCCTCCTCCTTCTCCGCCTCGCCAGCAAGGGCGGAAGAGACCCGCTGCCGCCCGGCTGCTCCGGCGCATCGTAGTCCTTCTCCTCCGCCGTAAGCAAGCACGAAAGAAGACAGCCGCAGCCACTCCGTCTGCTCCGGCGTCTAGCAGTACAGCCAGAGGCGGGAGGCAATACAGATACGGTCCATCTCTCAAGCCTCTAGAGAAGTTACCGTACGAGAGGACCGAGGAGGAAAACGCGAAAATCATGCAGACCGAAGTGAAGCACTTCTTTGAAGGGTTGAAAGCAAAGAGACATCCACCTCCGGAGGAGAAGGTAGATCCGGCGAAAGCAAAGCGCACTATCGATGCCCTGAGGAAACCACCAAAGTCTCCGCCGAAAACCAACTATGAGCGCATTACTGCAAAGACATATCTCGAAGCTAACCGGTTGGGAAGTACTGTGAGTGATCAAAGGTTAAAAGAACGAGAAGCTGGGGAAAAAATTGCCCAGCTCGGCGAACAAGCAAAGCAATCGTGCCCCCCGCTCAATGTGTCTAGCGACATCGTCGCTAATGCTCCGGGGACGGTGCCCGGTTATAACAATCTTGGAGATTACCTGCCTGATGATGTACATTTTGATTTTTTGGAGGTGGACGAACACAGATACGAGTACGGGAAGTCTCTCGTCAAAGATGAAAAATCTCTAACAACGATGATGCGAATATTCCATAATTGGTACATGAAAACCCGTAGAGAGTTTGGGGGGGCGAATACTTTGTATCTGAGAATTAAAGAGGAGCACGACCTCGTTGGAACTGATCTGTTGCCTATTCCATTTGAGGAGTTCTTCGAGTTCTTCAATCAAAAGGCCCTCGATAAATTAACGGTCTTTTGCTACTGTCTGTAAGTACTATTTCTGTCATTAAGTCTCTATATATAGCTCGGCTCTTTCATTGCATGTATTTATAATTAATTATCCTCACTATATTATACAGATTGAAGACCGTCGAGTGCAAAAAACAAAAAATGTATGATATTGGGTTCATTAACACAAATATCATAGATGAATTTCAGGTTAAAAAGAACGCCGAAGAGGCCGAGGCCAACTTACTACAATTGTTGATCAAAAATCAAAACAAAGATTTAATACTCTTTCCTTACAACTTCGAGTGAGTGTTACTGTCGTGTGCATATTCAGTTTCCTTTATTACTCGAGCGAGGTTATAGTAATGTAATTAATTGATGAGTTATGCATGCGTGCACAGCTTCCACTATGTTCTTCTGAAGATTAAGCTTGAGAGGGGACTAGTAACCGTCTTAGACTCGAGACGAAAAGATCCCGAAACCTATGCGGACATGACTAAATTGCTCAACAAGTAAGTTCAATCGATCATTATCGTACCATATCGGCAACTTTTTGTTCATTTCCTGATATCTCAAGTAATAATAATTATTTTCTTTGTCTTGCAGGGTTTGGAAACAGTTCATCGCAGAAGCTCCGGGACTGCGAAGAAGCTGCGATATACATACCCGAAAGTAAGTACTACTAACTAGCTAGTTGCGTGCATCTTCCGTTTATTTTATAGCTATACTTTCATCAATGCCATTTATAATGCTTCATTATCAGTTTGATTGACCTCTATTTCTCGTAAAGTGCTTGTGGCAGGAAGAAGGGAATAATTTCTGTGGATACTACGTGTGCGAGTTCATGTACAACGCGACTTTGAAAAATAAGCGGGGCTATTCTAAAACACAATATGAAGTGCTTAAGCAATAATATTCACAATTTCATTTTATTACACCATCATTTTTGTTGAGTTTCATTCATATATGTATTAACCCCCTTCTTCAAATTAGACGTGGCAGATGCGGAATGAACTCCTACCACAAGATCGCATGAAAGCAATTCAAGAGGAATTGGCGGGATTCTTTCTTGACCAGGTCATCAATAAAGCCGGAGAATACCATGTGGAAGTTGATTTCAAATGCTAGGGGATTGTAAGAGATCTTACATATTGTATATATGTAGCCAGTAGCGTCGGATAGATAATACGAAAACTTGTTGTTCGACCAATCTCTCGGAGAAGGAGAGGTCGATCGATCACTTCTCTCGGTATGCATGACGAACTTCTGTACTTAATGGTTTCCTTCATTTTCTTACTAGCTAGCGTGTTGAGGACCTCTCTATGTATAGTATGTAGCGTCGACCAAGCATGGACATAAGAGAGGACACTTCTCTCTATTAATTAGCTAGCTAACACAATATATGAAACACCTAAATTAACCCCCCAAAAGCCCCACCCCCCTTCAAAAAAAACCCCAGCCACTGAAATGCTGACGCGTGGATGCCTTTTGGTCCCGGTTGGTGTCGACCAAGCATGGACATAAGAGAGGACACTTCTCTCTATTAATTAGCTAGCTAACACAATATATGAAACACCTAAATTAACCGCCCAAAAGCCCCACCCCCCTTTAAAAAAAACCCCAGCCACTGAAATGCTGACGCGTGGATGCCTTTTGGTCCCGGTTGGTGCCACCAACCGGGACCAAACGCCCTCCTGCCTGGGCTCGGCGCACCGGCCACGTGGAGGTCCATCTGTCCCGGTTCGCGTTAGAACCGGGACTAAAGGTCTAGGGCATTAGTAACGACCCTTTAGTCCCGGTTCAAGAACCGGGACAAAAGTCCGTCACCAACCGGGACTAATACGGGTTTTTCTACTAGTGGTATACTCATTTTTATTCAAATTACACTACAAGAAATCTGTTAATACATGACGGATTTCTCGTGACAAATACGAAAACTGTCACAGATGACCTAGTAAAGCCCGCAAGCCCACAAAAGCCCGCCCAAACCCATCCTTGTATAAAACCTAACCCTAAGACACTTCTTCCCCAATCTCTCTCCCCTCCGCCGCCGCCCCTTCGTCTTGTCACTCCTCCTAGATCGGCTCCTCTCCCTGTTAGGACTCCGCCAAGATGATTCCCTGTTACTGATCAAAGCTGTTAAAGGCACTGTGCAAGAAGTGGATAGAATTTTGAACATATATGCAGCCTGCTCTGGACAGATTATAAACAAGGAGAAATCTGCAATTATGTTCAGCAAGAATACCCCCTCTCAAGAAAAGAAAGAAGTTATGAGTGCCCTCCGAGTGAGTAATGAGACCATATCAGAAAAGTATTTAGGGCTACCGGTCTTTATTGGAAAATCAAAAAGTAAGGTTTTTCAATATCTGAAGGAGAGAATATGGAGGAAAGTTCAGGGATGGAAAGAGAGAATCTTATCATGTGCAGGAAAGGAAATCCTCATAAAAGTGGTTGCACAAGCGATCCCTATTTATGCTATGGCATGTTTCGACATAACTAAGTCCCTATGTGATCAGATAAGCGCAATGATATGCCGATATTGGTGGAGCCAAATGGACAAGGAAAACAAAATTCATTGGATAAGTTGGGAGAAACTTGTCTTGCCGAAGAGGGAAGGTGGATTAGGATTTAGGGATCTCCATTGTTTCAACCTCGCGATGTTAGCAAAACGGGCATGGAGACTCATTCAGAATCCCGACTCATTATGTGCTCAAGTCTTAGCTGCAAAGTATTTCCCCCACGGGCAGATTCTGAAGGCAACAACTATGAAGCGCATGTCATACTGCTGGCGAAGTATCTTGAAGGGGGTCAAGGTGCTAAATGAGGGTGTTATTTGGCGAGTGGGAAATGGCTTAAACATAAACATTTGGAATGATCCATGGCTACCACGAAGCTCAACGAGGAGGCCAATCACAGTAAGAGGAAGAAACATGTTACTATACAAAGTATCTGAACTCATAAACCCTGTGACCGGAAGCTGGGATGAAGAATTAGTCTATCAAACCTTCTGCAATGAACATGCCAATCTCATTATGCAGCTGCAAGTAAATGAGTCAGCGGATGACAATTTAGCTTGGCATTATGACAAGAAGGGCCTCTTCACAGTAAAGTCTGCATACAAAGTGGCAATGGACATTGAAGCCAAACATACAACTAGTGGGATCCAATCAGGCTCAAACAGTACATCAAATAGTCTCAGTTTTGATTGGATGAAATTACGGAAGATCCCCTTACCAAGTAAGATCCGACTTTTCCTATGGAGATTAGCACATCACAACCTGCCTTGGAGACAAAAGCTAATTAAGAGAGGAATGGAGATTAGTTCTAAATGCCCTGTTTGTTACAGGTTGGATGAGGATGGGGGCCACTGTTTCCTCAAATGCAAGCAAGTAAAGAAAATATGGAGGGCACTACAAATGGAAGATATCAGGATATCTCTCGTAAGTTATCCCAACCC
This sequence comes from Triticum aestivum, assembly GCF_018294505.1. Lineage (NCBI taxonomy): Eukaryota > Viridiplantae > Streptophyta > Magnoliopsida > Poales > Poaceae > Triticum > Triticum aestivum. The sequence continues at coordinate 57,533,429 of NC_057810.1, read as the reverse complement.
CCAAGATGTTTTAATTGAAATCTTTAAACTAAAAGAAGAGGTAGCTACAAAAATCTGTATTATGATGTGGGTGTGGTGGCATGAACGTAATAAAGCAAATAGAGGTGAACAAATTAGAAACTGTGAGGAGGTAGTAAGCTCAATAGTATTACATCATTGTGAGTTTATGCAGATGGTAAAGAAAGACATGTACACAGGAAAAGCCACAACATCACGGCAAAAATGGACTCCACCGCCATCAAGTTACCTGAAAATAAATGTTGATGGAGCTTTCAAGGAAGAAGATCATACAGGGGGCTGGGGCTACATCATTCGCAATCCAGAGGGACTTGCAGAGGCAGCAGGAGCAGGGAGGTTGAGCCATATCATGGATGCTCTCCAAGCAGAAAGCCTAGCCCTCATCGGAGCAATTGAAAGAGCAAGTGGTTTGGGGTGTCAAAATGTCATTTTTGAAACTGATTCCCGTGTGCTGCAACAAGCAATCTCTACTGAAGAGTATGATGCTTCCCTGTGTGGTGCCCTATTCATGAAGGCAAAAAAACTTTTATGGTTGTATTTTAATGATGCAAAAATTGTGTGGGTTCCAAGAGTCTGTAACTATGTAGCCCATGTTTTAGCGTCTCATGGCGCTGGTTTGGAGTCGGGAGACCAAGTTCACTGGCTCTGCGATGTCCCAGACTTTGTAAATTCTGCAGTTGCCAGCGATTTAGCTGGCCTGCCTGAGTAATATAATTGTCCATGTTTTTGTTTGTCAAAAAAAAAAGATCGGCTCCTCTCCCCTCCTCGATCCCCACCTAGATTCGCTCATCTCTGCCTCCCCCTGATCCATTCGCTCCCCTCTCCCTCGTCCTCGATGCCGATTTTTTTAGAGCAGCAGATTTGATCGATGGTGACCGCATGAGCGTGCCGCCGCCGCATGGAATCGCCTTGCCGCTGCGTGGACTCGCTTTGTCGCCGCCGCCCGTTGCCACTTGCCAGCAAGGTAACTTCTTCCCAACCCCTGCTCTCCTCCAGGTCCTCTTGTGCTGCTGCTTGTCGTGGTCGTCTTGTCCGCTGGACGCTTGCATCCTACTGACATACTACGTGTGTGCTTGCTGCTGCCGTAGTACATGCATGCTTGCTGCTGCCGTAGTACATACGTGCTTGCTGGGTGATGGGCTGCGTGCTTGCGTGATTGATTTCCTTCATCTTGCAGGTGCACACACGCACCTAACATCCAGGGAAGTCCAGCATCTGAACCACCACGACCATCCCTCTTGGCCAGCACAAGCAGCGCCATCGGCACTTCGGCAGTGAAGGCAAGCAGCCCAGAACTGTAGAAAATCCTGAATTTGTGTAAGTGTTCTCTTATTGATACAATTTTTTTATTTGTATTTGTAGTATATATGGTTCAAAAACACTGAAATAAAACAACATATCTAGTTAAAAGATATGTATGCAGAAGAAGACAAGTTGTGTGGTAGTTCACGTTTAGTCCCTAATAAAAAATTAGACCATGCCATTGATGAATAAAGCATATTAGTGTTCTTCTCCTTTCTGTTGTTATAAATCTGGCATATCTCTATAATTTTTATATTTTTTGCCACTTTACTCCCTGGCATAGTTGCAAACTGAGAAGTGGCTGTTTGGTACAATATACCAGTGTGCATTTTTATTTGCAGCAGAACTTTGTTGCTATTAGGATCAAATATCAATGCTTAGATTCAGTAAAAAAAATCTCCTTCGGCTTTAGTGTATTGTTAAGGTTCTGATAAGTTGAGACATACTACCTCCATTTCAAAATATAAGGCGTTTTTTGTAGGCTAAACTGAGGTAGTACTTCTTAGTTCTGACAATGCCTCGCTTAATACTGATAGGTAATCATGAATTTGTTTTCCTGCATATATATGTACATGTTCCTATCTGAATTAATGCTGGACATTTTTTGGTGTGTTCGTGTGACATTCAAGTCACATTTTCGCAATATATGTTGGTATATGGTCTTGTGTGAAACTTATGCAATTCGACATACCACAACAAGCTTTAGAAGTAACTTCCTTCCATCTACAAAAGCTGAGAGGCAGAGGGAGAGGCACACAATTTTACTATCACTGAATATGCTGCTTCCCGAGCTAGAGGGGGAGGCACAAGATTCGCCACTGAATAAGCTAATCCATTAAACATGATTGAGGCTCTAAAATGGAATAATGAAAGTGTAGCAATCTACAGCTTTGGAGATTTAGAGGCACACAGCGATAATGAGAGTGTAATAATCTGCAGCTTCAAAAGAATTGATTTTTCTTTGCAGCAAATAACAATATTGGTGTTGTCATTGCATTTTGGCCTCCAATGAAATTCTTCTTTGTGTTAATAATAATTCTCTATCAAAAGTTTTAGTTTAACAGTATACTAAGTTTTGTTAGTTGCTTTGCCCAGGTCTATCTCATGGACACCCAGGTTGATATACAGTTTTCTCAACACCCAGATTTGTGGAGCCTGATGTTGGACAATTAGGATGGGACTGCAGAACTTTAGATTTTGGTGCTGAGATTTGTGTGCCCCTCGCTACATGTAAGCCACTTTTATGATGTTGATCCTTCTGCTATGGATTGTAGTTGGGTTCCACTCCTAGCGCCTTGAAGACTAAGGATGGTGTTGTCCTGGCTGTGAGAAACGTATCACCACACCGCTGCTGGTACTTTTGCATCTCCACTTATTACTTTATTATCGTTCCTGTTGAATACTAATTCTTCAGCTGTATACTTAAATGTTGATGATCTCTTGTGGCTGCAAGGGAAATGTATCCTTGGGCAAAATGACAACATTCTTAGATAGGTCAATTGTTGTCTCCTTCGTAGCCTTTTGATTTTATTTTTACTATATTTTTTTTTGTTCTAAGTTTCAACTGTCAAGTCTCAAAAAAGATGTGGACATTATTCTTCAGGACAGGGTAGATTCTGTGGTTGCTTAACCTAATTTATGAAAATAGGTGGTACCCAATGGCGCCATTCTACCAAGTATTGAAAAGTTGATCCATGCCTACTCACTGGACTGGAAAAATAATGTACAACTAGACAACTCTAGATGTATGTAGCTGTTTGTCGCTGTTTGTCTTCTCAACGCATAACTATCCTTCTTGTATCTTCATAACATATCATCAAGGATCATTGGACATATGACAATTGAATGAATCTTGTGCACTGCATTATGTATTGTCCCCCTTTGTCAGACATGTGTTTTTCTATTTCTTGTCTGGACGATATGCAACGTAGTTAGCATTTCATTGTTTACTAATAACTTGGTTGTCTTAATTAATACATATCTACATGAAACTTATATGTAGCAAATACTATGCTATTCTTGTTTGCAGCAGTGTAAGATTTAAGAATTTTGGACAACATGTGATTTATTTTTTAAATTTGTTGCACTTCTCTTACATTTATCTATTCATATCCACAAATATCTAATGGTCTTGTAAATATGCTAGGTATGATTGCATAGCGGGCTACTTGGTGCTACCCATCACAATCTGCAGGACGTGATAGATAGCGTCCATCAGGAGTGCCGACGGCAAGAACATGAATAACTACTTTAATAGTTTAAATGTACAGTTTGTGTGAACTGGATTGTACTATTTCTTAATTTTTTGAGTGATATTTTGTTAATCTATGTTGTAAAATTATCATTTCTTGGAGGTTTTTGTAAACTGTTATATTGTAGATACCTCTTGTTGGTTGAATGAAACTTCGGAAATACTTTGTCTTGCGCCAAAGTTGGCATTATGGTTTCTGTAACGTATTATGCTTAAAAATGTACTAGTGAAAATTAGGCCGAATTAAATAGACTAATGGGCTGGACTAAACTTTATTTTTTCTTAACTCCATGACGATTTCTATGACGAAAAATAGATGTCCACGTAGGCAGCCACGTCAATCCGGTCGGTTAATTGAAGATCCTACGTGGCATCATTGCATGACGGTTTATTCCGTCACAATTGTTTGGGCCTTTGGCGGGCCTGGGGCAGATCCATGATGGCCAAGATCCGTCATGGTCCGCACGGTGTCAAATTATGACGCGATATACATGACGGATTTCATGTCCGTCATGGGTGGGCACGCATGACAGTTTTCTCTAGGTCTGTGACGGATTAAGACCGTCATGTATTAACAGATTTCTTGTAGTGTTAATTGCATGAGAATATCGCATTTGCATTTGAATACTCTAAAACTTCAAAGTATGCTGTTTGCAAAGTTCAAAAGATGGGTCTGTATGTATCAATGTTTTGAATATCTCCCTTCCATTGGAATTCTCAAGGGAGTGGTGACACAGAGGAGAAGGTGTTTTTCTTAAGTTCGAGTGTGCAGTTTTAATAAGTTATTTTCTGATTATTACATGGATTTTTGTAACCAAATATTTTAAATGACTCCTATCTATTATAAGGGTTCATCACCAGTACAAAAGCATCCCGAACATAAGAAGAATTACATTGAGGTCCCTCAGCCACCGAACAACCACTACGCTGCTAGGACGAGCCACCGACGCGCCGCTATCGCCAATCCCTCATCGGAGCTGGCCTGACCTTGTCGATGATAGCCAAAAATACTTCGTGCATGTGCCCCTAAGGGCCGTCACTCCAGAGCTGTAGTTGTCACTATTGAACTCTTTTTTGGATCCGAAGTATCCGACACCAAAAAATCCCCATCTTGCACTCACGGCGTGAAATTTAACCTCACCGCCCTAAGCAGACAACAAGAATATGTCAGAGCCCTACTGAATCCATCCCTGTAGACCAACTCAAAGATGAAGTGTCACCATCTGCTACATCATCGCCCCTACGAGGACTAAAAAGCCCAAACCTAAACTGGCCGAGCTTGAGGTATCGGGACTCCCCTCCCCGCCGTTGGTTGCAGAGAGGCAGACACGTGCAAGGAGAATCCACGAGCTCATCGGAGGGAACGAACCTTCGCCCTATCCGCCTCCGCGCGAGTGGGAGGAATAGATTGCTCGTAGTTTTGTAACCAAATTAACTAAATCCTAACTTTGTGCCGAGTTGTTAGCGGTATATTGTACACCTGTTTTTGAGTAATATAAAACACCCCTTTTCACCAAAAAAAAGAAGTCAACTAGTCACCTGTGATGACTATATGTAGTCAACTAGTCAATTGGTGTGCTATAGTTTCGGAGAGAAGTCTCTAGCCCTAGTTTAATATACACCCCCCAAATTTTAATACCGTCTAATCTACAACCCTGAACTCTCAAAACCGGCTAGAATTCAATCCTCCCCTCCCGGTTGACTGATTTTGACCCGCTGGCTCGGTGAATATTACATTAAAATTAAAAAAACTTGGAAAATTTATTTATTATTTTAAATTTATGTTTCACCTCACTAGTAGAAAAAGGGTCAAATGTGAAGCACATTAGTGCCGGTTAACCGGCACTAATGTGATCAATAGTGCCGGTTCGTGGCTGCGATCAATAGTACCGGTTCGTGTTGAGCCTTTAGTACCGGTTCGTGCCACGAACCGGTACTAAAGGGGTAGTGGCAGGCTGGCGTCAGGCCGGGTCCCCACGAGCCCCTTTAGTACCAGTTTGTGTTACCAACCGGTACTAAAGGTCTAACCTAGAGTACCGGTTCGTGCCACGAACCGGTACTAAAGGGGACAAGCCTTTAGTATCGGTTCGTGCCACGAACCGGTACTAAAGGGGCCAATTTTCAAACTCTACCCCCCCCCCCCCCCCCCCCGTGTATCGCCATTTCAGTTTTGAAAAAATCAAAAGAAAATGATAAAAACTTCAAAAAATAAAATCCTTCGAGAAGTAGTTATATTACTATATCTACTAGTTAGGAAAATTTGAAAACTTAAATTTGAACATGTTTTGCAAAAAGTGTAGGGAAAATGTAAAACGGCTATAACTTTTGCATACGATGTCGGAAAAAACGTATAATATATCAAAAAAGCTAGACGAACACAGATATTACAGTATTGCCTACTGAGGCAGTACATATGCTGAGATTATATGCAGTATTTTGCCTACTTATCTTTATCTGTGTTGCCTACAAAAAAATAACTCCTCTAATTTTGTTGCCTACACCCTGAAAATCAAAAGCTGATGCAACATGGATGCACATGTGCTTGACTATTCCCTTCATGAAGCACTATCCGAAGAAAATGGAGTTGGGAAAAGTATACACAGCAACAAAAGAGAGAAGGGTTGGGGAAAGGTAGTACAAAAGCTAAGATACTTCACCCAATCTAAGGGCAAAGGGCAGAAACCATTACCCGGGACTTAAACACTGAATGTTTCCCATCAAGCAAGCTGCAAAGATATTCTATGTTTACAACCATCCACTATGCTGATCTCTAGAGGTTCCATGATAGACTAACAAGTAGCAGGACAGAGGGTGGAATTCGCATAGCCCTACCAAATTGGGACAAGAGCTTGATTGCACATTTGGTGAATAAACAGCACCACAACAAAACCTTCAGTACGACCTTATAAAGATTGATTCATTTGCTGAACAGACTGCGACACTAAATACCTAACAGAGCACCTAACGCGTGTACCAACAGAACAAATGAAATCGATTTTGAGCACTGAAACTGATTTTCAGAATAATTTAGGGTCACAGCCTAACACAGGACGAACATGTTGGAGATCTGGACGCAGACACCGCACAGGAACCAGTACCACAGCAGTAGAACACGCAACGGCACCCAATCCCCTGGCGCTCCTCCGCTAGAGCGGCCAGCCACCCAGAAACTCCGAATCCGCAATCCGGACTCAAAAAGCCCATCTCTAAACCACGGATCGTCGGAGAATTCGGCTCAGAGAGCGCACAAATCCATCGACCTCCCCTTCCCAAAATCTCACCAGAACTGCCATGGGATTAACGGACACCGCGCCAGGGCGAGATCGCGTCGGGTCCAGGGGCTCCGTATAGCCCGAGCAGGGGGGGGGGGGGGTGCTCACTTACCTGGATGATGACGAGCACGATGAGCGTGACCACGAGGAAGAAGGCGGCGAGCCAGACGAAGACCACCTCCCCTGCCCTGGCTCCGCCTGACGGGGGGTCGGGGGTGGGGCCGTCGCGCGTGACCACGAGGAAGAAGGCGGCGAGCCAGACGAAGACCACCTCCCCCGCCCTGTCTCTGCCTGACGGGGGGGGGGGGGGGGCGGGGCCGTCGCGCGTGCCGCTTCGGCCGCCGGCGGGGTGAGCGGTGGCGCGGGGGAGATGGGGGGAGATTGGGGGGAGCTGGAGGGAACCTAGGGGGCGCGCGGGCGGAAGGGGCCGGAGAGGGAGCGGCGGCAAAGAGATCGTGGGGACGGAGGAGAGGGGTGGGAGAGGATCGGGGGTGGATGGTGCCGCACTTCGCAGTGGACACGCCGAGTAGTAGCGTGGGTGTAGTTGCGTGGGTGTATCGCTTGCGCTATAGCTATTCACTTAGTAATAGTGCAGGAATTACAACCCGCGCTACTAATATTTTTTAATTTGATGGTGTGGTGTGACACACTTACTAGTAGCGTGTCTAAAAGAAATCAACGCTGCTGCTAAGTCATATCAGTAGCGCCCTTTGTACCCAGCACTACTGGTAATTATCAATAGCATGGGGACACAAACAAACGCTATTGGTAAACTTACGTGTATAAGCATTTTCCTAGTAGTGTTCTTCTCTGAAGACTCCATGCCTATGGCGGAAGGAGCTCATCAATCTTCCAAACTGGACGCCTCCACCTCCTCATCCTCCTCCGGAGAATCAGGGCACTCCGCCTCCTCCTCCGTCTCCTCCTCCAATGAGTGATCAGGGCACTCAGCCTCCTTCTCCGGCGCGTGGCGGCACTCCGCCTCCTTCTCCGTCTGCGCCGGCGTGCCCGAGCAGCCAGCAACCTCCTCCTTCTCCGCCTCGCCAGCAAGGGCGGAAGAGACCCGCTGCCGCCCGGCTGCTCCGGCGCATCGTAGTCCTTCTCCTCCGCCTCGTAAGCAAGCACGAAAGAAGACAGCCGCAGCCGCTCCGTCTGCTCCGGCGTCTAGCAGTACAGCCAGAGGCGGGAGGCAATACAGATACGGTCCATCTCTCAAGCCTCTAGAGAAGTTACCGTATGAGAGGACCGAGGAGGAAAACGCGAAGATCGTGCAGACCGAAGTGAAGGACTTCTTTGAAGGGTTGAAAGCAAAGAGACATCCACCTCCGGAGGAGAAGGTAGATCCGGCGAAAGCAAAGCGCACTATCGATGCCCTGAGGAAACCACCAAAGTCTCCGCCGAAAACCAACTATGAGCGCATTACTGCAAAGACATATCTCGAAGCTAACCGGTCGGGAAGTACTGTGAGTGATCAAAGGTTAAAAGAACGAGCAGCTGGGAAAAAAATGCCCAGCTCGACGAACAAGCAAAGCAATCGTGCCCCCCGCTCAATGTGTCTAGCGACATCGTCGCTAATGCTCCGGGGACGGTGCCCGGTTATAACAATCTTGGAGATTACCTGCCTGATGATGTACATTTTGATTTCTTGGAGGTGGACGAACACAGATACGAGTACCGAAAGCCTCTCGTCAAAGATGAAAAATCTCTAACAACGATGATGCGAAGATTCCATAATTGGTACATGAAAACCTGCAGAGAGTCTGGGGGGAAGAATACTTTGTATCTGAGAATTAAAGAGGAGCACGACCTCGTTGGAACTAATCTGTTGCCTATTCCATTTGAGGAGTTCTTCGAGTTCTTCAATCAAAAGGCCCTCGATAAATTAACGGTCTTTTGCTACTGTCTGTAAGTACTATTTCTGTCATTAAGTCTCTATATATAGCTCGGCTCTTTCATTGCATGTATTTATAATTAATTATCCTCACTATGTTATGCAGATTGAAGATCGTCGAGTGCAAAAAACAAAAAAATGTATGATATTGGGTTCATTAACACAAATATCATAGATGAATTTCAGGTTAAAAAGAACGCCGAAGAGGCCGAGGCCAACTTACTACAATTGTTGATCAAAAATCAAAACAAAGACTTAATACTCTTTCCTTACAACTTCGAGTGAGTGTTACTGTCATGTGCATATTCGGTTTCCTTTATTACTCGAGCGAGGTTATAGTAATGTAATTAATTGATGAGTTATGCATGCGTGCACAACTTCCACTATGTTCTTCTGAAGATTAAGCTTGAGAGGGGACTAGTAACCGTCTTAGACTCGAGAAGAAAAGATCCCGAAACCTATGCGGACATGACTAAATTGCTCAACAAGTAAGTTCAATCGATCATTATCGCACCATATCGGCAACTTTTTGTTCATTTCCTGATATCTCAAGTAATAATAATTATTTTCTTTGTCTTGCAGGGTTTGGAAACAGTTCACCGCAGAAGCTCCGGAACTGCGAAGGAGCTGCGATATACATACCCGAAAGTAAGTACTACTAGCTAGCTAGTTGCGCGCATCTCCCATTTATTTTATAGCTATACTTTCATCAATGCCATTTATAATGCTTCATTATCAGTTTGATTGACCTCTATTTCTCGTAAAGTGCTTGTGGCAGGAAGAAGGGAATAATTTCTGTGGATACTACGTGTGTGAGTTCATCTGCAACGTGACTTTGAAAAATAAGCGGGGCTATTCTAAAAGACAATATGAAGTGCTTAAGCAATAATATTCACAATTTCATTTTATTACACCATCATTTTTGTTGAGTTTCATTCATATATGTATTAACCCCCTTCTTCAAATTAGACGTGGCAGATGCGGAATGAACTCCTATCACAAGATCACATGAAAGCAATTCAAGAGGAATTAGCGGGATTCTTTCTTGACCACGTCATCAATAAAGCCGGAGAATACCATGTGGAAGTTGATTTCAAATGCTAGGGGATTGTAAGAGATCTTACATATTGTATATATATGTAGCCAGTAGTGTCGGATAGATAATACGAAAACTTGTTGTTCGACCAATCTCTCAGAGAAGGAGAGGTCGATCGATCACTTCTCTCGGTATGCATGACGAACTTCTGTACTTAATGGTTTCCTCATTTTCTTACTAGCTAGCGTGTTGAGGACCTCTCTATGTACAGTACGTAGCGTCGACCAAGCGTGGACATAAGAGAGGATACTTCTCTCTATTAATTAGCTAGCTAACACAATATATGAAACACCTAAATTAACCCCCAAAAACCCCCAACCCCCCTTCAAAAAAAAACCCCCAGCCACTAAAATGCTGACGCGTGGATTCCTTTTGGTCCCGGTTGGTGCTACCAACCGGGACCAAACGCCCTCCTGCCTGGGCTCGGCGCACCGGCCACGTGGAGGTCCATCTGTCCCGGTTCGTGTTAGAACCGGGACTAAAGGTCTAGGCCATTAGTAACGACCCTTTAGTCCCGGTTCAAGAACCGGGACAAAAGTCCCTCACCAACCGGGACTAATAGGGGTTTTTCTACTAGTGGTATACTCATTTTTATTCAAATTACACTACAAGAAATCTGTTAATACATGACGGATTTCTCGTGACAAATACGGAAACTGTCACAGATGACCTAGTAAAGCCCGCAAGCCCACAAAAGCCCGCCCAAACCCATCCTTGTATAAAACCTAACCCTAAGACACTTCTTCCCCAATCTCTCTCCCCTCCGCTGCCGCCCCTTCGTCTTGTCACTCCTTCTAGATCGTCTCCTCTCCCTGTTAGGACTCCGCCAAGATGATTCCCTGTTATTGATCAAAGCTGTTAAAAGCAATGCGCAATAAGTGGATAGAATTTTGAACATATATGCAACCTGCTCTGGACAGATTATAAACAAGGAGAAATCTGCAATTATGTTCAGCAAGAATACCCCCTCTCAAGAAAAGAAAGAAGTTATGAGTGCCCTCCAAGTGAGTAATGGGACCAGATCAGAAAAGTATTTGGGGCTACCGGTCTTTATTGGAAAATCAAAAAGTAAGGTTTTTCAATACCTGAAGGAGAGAATATGGAGGAAAATTCAGGGATGGAAAGAGAGAATGTTATCATGTGCAGGAAAGGAAATCCTCATAAAAGTGGTTGCACAAGCGATCCCTATTTATGCTATGGCATGTTTCGACATAACTAAGTCCCTATGTGATCAGATAAGCGCAATGATATGCCGATATTGGTGGAGCCAAATGGACAAGGAAAACAAAAATTCATTGGATAAGTTGGGAGAAACTTGTCTTGCCGAAGAGGGAAGGTGGATTAGGATTTAGGGATCTCCATTGTTTCAACCTCGTGATGTTAGCAAAACAGGCATGGAGACTCATTCAGAATCCCGACTCATTATGTGCTCAAGTCTTAGCTGCAAAGTATTTCCCCCACGGGCAGATTCTGAAGGCAACAACTATGAAGCACATGTCATACTCCTGGCAAAGTATCTTGAAGGGGGTCAAGGTGCTAAATGAGGGTGTTATTTGGCGAGTGGGAAATGGCTTAAACTTAAACATTTGGAATGATCCATGGCTACCACGAAGCTCAACGAGGAGGCCAATCACAGTAAGAGGAAGAAACATGTTACTATACAAAGTATCTGAACTCATAAACCCTGTGACCGGAAGCTGGGATGAAGAATTAGTCTATCAAACCTTCTGCAATGAAGATGCCAATCTCATTATGCAGCTGCAAGTAAATGAGTGAGCGGATGACAATTTAGCTTGGCATTATGACAAGAAGGGCCTCTTCACAGTAAAGTCTGCATACAAAGTGGCAATGGACATTGAAGCCAAACATACAACTAGTGGGATCCAATCAGGCTCAAACAGTACATCAAATAGTCTCAGTTTTGATTGGATGAAATTATGGAAGATCCCCTTACCAAGTAAGATCCGACTTTTCCTATGGAGATTAGCACATCACAGCCTGCCTTGGAGACAAAAGCTAATTAAGAGAGGAATGGAGATTAGTTCTAAATGCCCTGTTTGTTACAGGTTGGATGAGGATGGGGGCCACTGTTTCCTCAAATGCAAGCAAGTAAAGAAAATATGGAGGGCACTACAAATGGAAGATATCAGGATATCTCTCGTAAGTTATCCCAACCCCCAAGATGTTTTAATTGAAATCTTTAAACTAAAAGAAGAGGTAGCTACAAAAATCTGTATTATGATGTGGGTGTGGTGGCATGAACGTAATAAAGCAAATAGAGGTGAACAAATTAGAAACTGTGAGGAGGTAGTAAGCTCAATAGTATTACATCATTGTGAGTTTATGCAAATGGTAAAGAAAGACATGTACACAGGAAAAACCACAACATCACGGCAAAAATGGACTCCACCGCCATCAAGTTACCTGAAAATAAATGTTGATGGAGCTTTCAAGGAAGAAGATCATACAGGGGCTGGGGCTACATCATTCGCAATCCAGAGGGACTTGCAGAGGCAGCAGGAGCAAGGAGGTTGAGCCATATCATGGATGCTCTCCAAGCAGAAAGCCTAGCCCTCATCGGAGCAATTGAAAGAGCAAGTGATTTGGGGTGTCAAAATGTCATTTTTGAAACTGATTCCCGTGTGCTGCAACAAGCAATCTCTACTGAAGAGTATGATGCTTCCCTGTGTGGTGCCCTATTCATGAAGGCAAAAAAACTTTTATGGTTGTATTTTAATGATGCAAAAATTGTGTGGGTTCCAAGAGTCTGTAACTATGTAGCCCATGTTTTAGCGTCTCATGGCGCTGGTTTGGAGTCGGGAGACCAAGTTCACTGGCTCTGCGATGTCCCAGACTTTGTAAATTCTGCAGTTGCCAGCGATTTAGCTGGCCTGCCTGAGTAATATAATTGTCCGTGTTTTTGTTTGTCAAAAAAAAAGATCGGTTCCTCTCCCCTCCTCGATCCCCACCTAGATTCGCTCATCTCTGCCTCCCCCTGATCCATTCGCTCCCCTCTCCCTCGTCCTCGATGCCGATTTTTTTAGAGCAGCAGATTTGATCGATGGTGACCGCATGAGCGTGCCGCCGCCGCATGGAATCGCCTTGCCGCTGCGTGGACTCGCTTTGTCGCCGCCGCCCGTTGCCACTTGCCAGCAAGGTAACTTCTTCCCAACCCCTGCTCTCCTCCAGGTCCTCTCGTGCTGCTGCTTGTCGTGGTCGTCTTGTCCGCTGGACGCTTGCATCCTACTGACATACTACGTGTGTGCTTGCTGCTGCCGTAGTACATGCATGCTTGCTGCTGCCGTAGTACATACGTGCTTGCTGGGTGATGGGCTGCGTGCTTGCGTGATTGATTTCCTTCATCTTGCAGGTGCACACACGCACCTAACATCCAGGGAAGTCCAGCATCTGAACCACCACGACCATCCCTCTTGGCCAGCACAAGCAGCGCCATCGGCACTTCCGCAGTGAAGGCAAGCAGCCCAGAACTGTAGAAAATCCTGAATTTGTGTAAGTGTTTTCTTATCGATACAATTTTTTTATTTGTATTTGTAGTATATATGGTTCAAAAACACTGAAATAAAACAACATATCTAGTTAAAAGATATGTCTGCAGAAGAAGACAAGTTGTGTGGTAGTTCACGTTTAGTCCCTAATAAAAAAATAGACCATACCATTGATGAATAAAGCATATTAGTGTTCTTCTCCTTTCTGTTGTTATAAATCTGGCATATCTCTATATTTTTTATATTTTTTGCCACTTTACTCCCTGGCATAGTTGCAAACTAATAATTGACGTTGTGTATGTTCTTCACTGAGAAGTGGCTGTTTGGTACAATATACCAGTGTGCATTTTTATTTGCAGCAGAACTTTGTTGCTATTAGGATCAAATATCAATGCTTAGATTCAGTAAAAAAAAATCTCCTTTGGCTTTAGTGTATTGTTAAGGTTCTGATAAGTTGAGACATACTACCTCCATTTCAAAATATAAGGCGTTTTTTGTAGGCTAAACTGAGGTAGTACTTCTTAGTTCTGACAATGCCTCGCTTAATACTGATAGGTAATCATGAATTTGTTTTCCTGCATATATACGTACATGTTCCTATCTGAATTAATGCTGGACATTTTTTGGTGTGTTCGTGTGACATTCAAGTCACATTTTCGCAATATATGTTGGTATATGGTCTTGTGTGAAACTTATGCAATTCGACATACCACAACAAGCTTTAGAAGTAACTTCCTTCCATCTACAAAAGTTGAGAGGCAGAGGGAGAGGCACACAATTTTACTACCACTGAATATGCTGCTTCCCGAGCTAGAGGGGGAGGCACAAGATTCGCCACTGAATAAGCTAATCCATTAAACATGATTGAGGCTCTAAAATGGAATAATGAAAGTGTAGCAATCTACAGCTTTGGAGATTTAGAGGCACACAGCGATAATGAGAGTGTAATAATCTGCAGCTTCAAAAAAATTGATTTTTGTTTGCAGCAAATAACAATATTGGTGTTGTCATTGCATTTTGGCCTCCAATGAAATTCTTCTTTGTGTTAATAATAATTCTCTATCAAAAGTTTTAGTTTAACAGTATACTAAGTTTTGTCAGTTGCTTTGCCCAGGTCTATCTCATGGACACCCAGGTTGATATACAGTTTTCTCAACACCCAGATTTGTGGAGCCTGATGTTGGACAATTAGGATGGGACTGCAGAACTTTAGATTTTGGTGCTGAGATTTGTGTGCCCCTCGCTACATGTAAGCCACTTTTATGATGTTGATCCTTCTGCTATGGATTGTAGTTGGGTTCCACTCCTAGCGCCTTGAAGACTAAGGATGGTGTTGTCCTGGCTGTGAGAAACGTATCACCACACCGCTGCTGGTACTTTTGCATCTCCACTTATTACTTTATTATCGTTCTTGTTGAATACTAATTCTTCAGCTGTATACTTAAATGTTGATGATCTCTTGTGTCTGCAAGGGAAATGTATCCTTGGGCAAAATGACAACATTCTTAGATAGGTCAATTGCTGTCTCCTTCGTAGCCTTTTGATTTTATTTTTACTATATATTTTTTTGTTCTAAGTTTCAACTGTCAAGTCTCAAAAAAGATGTGGACATTATTCTTCAGGACAGGGTAGATTCTGTGGTTGCTTAACCTAATTTATGAAAATAGGTGGTACCCAATGGCGCCATTCTACCAAGTATTGAAAAGTTGATCCATGCCTACTCACTGGACTGGAAAAATAATGTACAACTAGACAACTCTAGATGTATGCAGCTGTTTGTCGCTGTTTGTCTTCTCAACGCATAACTATCCCTTCTTGTATCTTCATAACATATCATCAAGGATCATTGGACATATGACAATTGAATGAATCTTGTGCACTGCATTATGTATTGTCCCCCTTTGTCAGACATGTGTTTTTCTATTTCTTGTCTGGACGATATGCAAAGTAGTTAGCATTTCATTGTTTACTAATAACTTGGTTGTCTTAATTAATACATATCTACATGAAACTTATATGTAGCAAATACTATGCTATTCTTGTTTGCAGCAGTGTAAGATTTAAGAATTTTGGACAACATGTGATTTATTTTTTAAATTTGTTGCACTTCTCTTACATTTATCTATTCATATCTACAAATATCTAATGGTCTTGTAAATATGCTAGGTATGATTGCATAGCGGGCTACTTGGTGCTACCCATCCCAATCTGCAGGACGTGCTAGATAGCGTCCATCAGGAGTGCCGACGGCAAGAACATGAATAACTACTTTAATAGTTTAAATGTACAGTTTGTGTGAACTGGATTGTACTATTTCTTAATTTTTTGAGTGATATTTTGTTAATCTATGTTGTAAAATTATCATTTCTTGGAGGTTTTTGTAAACTGTTATATTGTAGATACCTCTTGTTGGTTGAATGAAACTTCGGAAATACTTTGTCTTGCGCCAAAGTTGGCATTATGGTTTCTGTAACGTATTATGCTTAAAAATGTACTAGTGAAAATTAGGCGGAATTAAATAGACTAATGGGCTGAACTAAATTTTATTTTTTTTCTTAACTCCATGACGATTTCTATGACGAAAAATAGATGTCCACGTAGGCAGCCACGTCAATCCAGTCGGTTAATTGAAGATCCTACGTGGCATCATTGCATGACGGTTTATTCCGTCACAATGGTTTGGGCCTTGGGCGGGCCTGGGGCAGATCCATGACGGCCAAGATCCGTCATGGTCCGCACGATGTCAAATTATGACGCGATATACATGACGGATTTCATGTCCGTCATGGGTGGGCACGCATGACAGTTTTCTCTAGGTCTGTGACGGATTATGACCGTCATGTATTAACAGATTTCTTGTAGTGTTAATTGCATGAGAATATTGCATTTGCATTTGAATACTCTAAAACTTCAAAGTATGCTATTTGCAAAGTTCAAAAGATGGGTCTGTATGTATCAATGTTTTGAATATCCCCCTTCAGTCGGAATTCTCAAGAGAGTGGTGACACAGAGGAGAAGGTGTTTTTCTTAAGTTCGAGTGTGCAGTTTTAATAAGTTATTTTCTGATTATTACATGGATTTTTGTAACCAAATATTTTAAATGATTCCTATCTATTATAAGGGTTCATCACCAGTACAAAAGCATCCCAAACATAAGAAGAATTACATTGAGGTCCCTCAGCCACCGAACAACCACTACGCTGCTAGGACGAGCCACCGACGCGCCGCTATCGCCAATCCCTTATCGGAGCTGGCCTGACCTTGTTGATGATAGCCAAAAATACTTCGTGCATGTGCCCCTAAGGGCCGTCACTCTAGAGCTGTAGTTGTCACTATTGAACTCTTTTTTGGATTCAAAGTATCCGACACCAAAAAAATCCCCATCTTGCACTCACGGCGTGAAATTTAACCTCACCGCCCTAAGCAGACAACAAGAATATGTCAGAGCCCCGTTGAATCCATCCCTGTAGACCAACTCAAAGATGAAGTGTCACCATCTGCTACATCATCGCCCCTACGAGGACTAAAAAGCCCAAACCTAAACTGACCGAGCTTGAGGTATCGGGACTCCCCTCCCCGCCGTTGGTTGCAGAGAGGCAGACACGTGCAAGGAGAATCCACGAGCTCATCGGAGGGAACGAACCTTCGCCCTATCCGCCTCCGCGCGAGGGGGAGGAATAGATTGCTCGTAGTTTTGTAACCAAATTAACGAAATCCTAACTTTGTGCCGAGTTGTTAGCGGTATATTGTACACCTGTTTTTGAGTAATATAAAACACCCCTTTTCACCAGAAAAAAGAAGTCAACTAGTCACCTGTGATGGCTATATGTAGTCAACTAGTCAATTGGTGTGCTATAGTTTCGGAGAGAAGTCTCTAGCCCTAGTTTAATATACACCCCCCCAAATTTTAATACCGTCTAATCTACAACCCTGAACTCTCAAAACCGGCTAGAATTCAATCCTCCCCTCCCGGTTGACTGATTTTGACCCGTTGGCTGGGTGAATATTACATTAAAATTTAAAAAATTGGAAAATTTATTTATTATTTTAAATTTATGTTTCACCTGGTGAAAAAATTGAAATTATTTTTGAAAAAAATCAGTAAAATAAAAAAATTGCCGCGCATCTGCACCGGTTGAAAAGTAAATAAAAAATAGAAAAATATAAGAATACTAGAAAAATCAAAAAAATCTGATTTTTTTTGCATGGAGAAGATGTCTCAATATGTCAGGTCCGTGCCAATTTTCATCGCGTTCATACACACATCTGAGTAGCTCTCAGCAAAAAAATGGCCCAAACAGTTAACTATTTCAAAGACCCCACATTTGTCTTTTTTACTGAGAGCTACTCAGAAAATTGGCACGGACATGACACATTTAAATATCATTCATGAAAAATAACAGATTTTTA